>NC_052049.1:63500971-63625971 GCF_903992535.2 Arvicola amphibius | reverse complement strand
CATTTTAGAGAAATCCAAATGGTGAACAAGGTAAAGACATAAAACTTAAGAGTTCAGCTGACTTTCTTTTTATTTTAGTTGTTTAACTGATGGGATTAGGGGAACGCCATATTTTAAAAGATTCCCTTTGAGTTTCCCAAAGGGTGGTTTTTGGTCTCTGACTCATCCCCCCATAAAAAGAAACCACAGTTTTTTTTTAAAGGCAACCTTTTAGGTTCGGCCACTTAGCCTCCGCCTCTGCTACCCAATGCTTTGCTTTGTGTCTTCTTTCTTCCTTTGATTTTGTTTTTGAACTTGATGTTTCAGAACCTCCCTCATTCTTTACATATAGGACTTCACCATGTTTCCTCTTGCTCCTCAACCAGAGATAGAGAGAGTCCTGTGATCCCCTTCTCAGGATTGTATATGCCCTATGTTTCTGGGGGAAAAGACACTGAACTCACATCTCTGCTACCAAATCAGACCATGGGGAAAATTTCCAAAGTGATGAACTTATGCTACAGTGTGAATGCATGAATTAAGGCACATAAAATCACAAATCTTCTAGAGAGCATTCATTTTCAGGAGAGAAAAATTACCTTCAGACCTAATATATTAGTCAAGAACAAAACTTATAGACGCTATCTATATCATAGATAGATAGATAGATAGATAGATAGATAGATAGATAGATGATAGATAAACAGATAAAGAAGATTTATAAATATGTTTTCTCCAAAAAAACAGTGCCAGGTTCATGAATTCAGTAGCCATTTAATCCACAAGGCTGGATTTCTCAGCTGATCTTCAGTATATACCAGAATATTAAAGAAGTAGGTTCTAACGTCAGTGAAGGAATGGACTTGAAAGCAAGAACAGTCAAAGAAGAAGCTTCCCTCTTCCATGTCCTTTATCTAGGCTGCCAACAGAAGGTGCAACCCAGATTAAAAGTGGATCTTCCCATCTCTAAAAATCCAAATTAAAAGTGGTTCTTCCAATTTCAAGCTACTTAATTAAGAAAAATCCCTGACAGGTGTCCTCAGTCACTTTTAGTTTTAGTTTTAGTTAATTCCAGATTCAGTCAAATTGACAACCAAGAATAGCCATCAAAACTCCAATTACCAATTTGACATACAGTCATATATCCCTGTGTTATGCTTAATTTTCAAATGAAAACAATAACCAGGTCATAATTAAACCTAACATGATATAACCATGCCATGTACAATCAGAAATGTATTATGTTCTTAATCAAATCATAATTATGCCTAGAATGATATAACTACCCCTTATACAACTGAAAATGCATCATAACTTTTAGAATATGTAGCAATGTCCATTAAAAATATTCTTTTAGTATTTCAAACTTAAATATAATAAGCACTGATAAGCTCTTAATTGATGTTACATTTAATGATGAAGAAATCAAGGAAAGAAAACACAAATATCTGAATAAACACATTTTTAGCAAAATATGACAGAATTATTCATGTCAATTATAACATTATAATATCCTTGTCTATAAAACTGGTAACATGTTTTAGCAGGTATTTATAACTATCTTTCTCTACTATCCATTCTGTATTTCCTCTACTTTCAACAAGTACCTCAACAAACCTTGACTCTTTTCCTGGAGGAGTAACCAATACCTTCATTTTTCAAAGTTGTGTCTCCTTTATCATTCTGCCTGGATTATGATGTGGAAGTCGCCTTTGTGTGTTGCTTTTCTTAGTTAATGAATAAAAAAACTGCCTTGGCCTGTTGATAGTGCAGAACTTAAGTAGTCGGGGAAGACAGAACTGAATGCTGGGAGAAAGAAAGAGTCAGAGAGATGCCATAGAGCCACCAGAGACAGATGCTGGAAATTTTATTCAATAAGCCACTGACATGTAGCAATATAAAGATGAATAAAAATGGGTTAAAATAATATAAGAGTTAGCCAATAAGAAGTTAGAGCTAATGGGACAAGCATTGTTTTATTTCATACAGTTTCTGTGTGGTTATTTTGGTTCTGGGCAGCCAGGATGAAAACAAGCAGTCTCCTGCTACAATTGGTGCCCAATGTGGGGCTAAATCCACTTAAAACCTGAGAGAGTTTAAAAATAATTCTAGACAAAAAAAAAAAATACGGAGTTTAACACAGCTTTTTGCTGATTGCTGGCGGCCTGCTGCAGCTCCTTTAGGAGAGATTTTCCTGACTCAGCAGCAGCAAGGAAAAAAGCTGTGCTGTTTTAAACGGCAGGCTTTCTGCGCTATGCTGCCAGCATGACCTCTGCCTCTTTCAAGAGATGGAGCATTTGAGTGGGGTTTTTGAGCAGACTGCTACAGCTTAATTGATGGTGACATGGATGGGCTGTGTGCCTAGAAGTGGGGTGGTAAACACAGCTCAGTAGCACGAGCAGCTCCACCATGCTGGGCTGGGCAGGGCATGCAGGCACTGCCATATTACCCCTAGCAATGATGCAGCTTAAGTTGTAAGAAGTGTTCCTGGACAGTAAAGAATTACCGATACACAGTAGGACAGACTCAGACATAAACGACTTCTAAATGGGTCTCAGTGTTGGATAAATGTACGTACACTTGGGAGAGCTCCCACTGTATAACCAAAACTTCTAGGCTAGTAGAACTTAAGGCTGAGTGTGGAATATTCCTTTATACTATGTAATGTATGTAATTGAGATTGATTTAATGAAGAAACTGACTGGCCAATAACTGGACAAGTAGAGGTAAGGCAGGATTTGAGACAAAAAGAGATGGTGGGAAAAAGAAGGAAGGAGTCAGAGGAGTTGCTAGCCAGACAAAGAGAGAAAACAGGAGGTGGAATATGAAAGAGGGGGTGACACTATTAGGCAGAATATAGATTAATGGAAATGGGTTCATTTAGGTTGTAAGATTTTGCGAGTAAAGGCCTGAGCTATTGACTGAGCATTTATAATTAATAAGACATTTCTATATGATTATCTGGGAGCAAGATACAGAGAAATTGCAAGACACAGAGAAATTCCACCTATATATGGTGGACAATGTGGGATACCTACATCCACATAAGTGCCGAGAAAGTTTAAAGAAGTTCAAAACACCAAAGTGGAGATAAAGGTGACTTTCTAGTCTTGTATCTCTCATGCCAACCACAGCATACAGACAAATATCTTGACATCTACTAATGAGCCATGAGCTAAGACACATAGCGGGTTCCTGCAGGCTCTCTTATTGCCATGGTACAGAGAGTGTCTCCCAGCCTCTGTTTGTGGGTCTGAGCCACCAATGCAAGTTCTGCCAGTGTGCTTCATAGTGGGTTTGGGGTTTTGTTCATATAGACAGAAAATGTTACAGATGCTCAGTGAAGACAAATCCAGATGGAAAAAAGCTTTCTAAATGGGTTACAGTATGTTTCAAAATGGATAAAGGCTTGGGAGAAACTAGAGAAAGGATATATGTAGACAGAGTCTGTTCATTCATTCCCAGCTGCCTTGACCCAAAATAGTTTCACAGAAACTGTATTAAAACACTGCTTTGCCTATTAGCTCATGCTTCTTATTGGCTAGCTTTTATATCTTAAATTAGCCCATTTCTATTATTTTATATTTTAACACAGGGCTCATGATTTACTAGCAAAGCTCTGGGTATCTGTGTCCTTTGGTGGCTAAATGGTATCTCCCTGACTCTGCCTTCTTTCTATATATCTCTGTTAAGTTTTTCCACCTGGCTTTACTCTGTTAAGCCATTGGCCAAAAGCATCTTCTTTATTAAGCAATGGTATTCACAGAATACATCACCTCCCTCATCATGAGATGGCCTTGGATATCATAACTGTATGAAAACTTTTATTTGGAGACAAGTTTCAACACCAGAGTTTCAGCCTTTCCCTTCCCATCTTGAAGGTCTTTTTGTCATCACCAAGTCACAGTGTCTTCATCTCAGTGCTCTTGGTACTAGATACTTCAAGAAGCCTGCATCAGCTATAGACAGTCATATATATATATATATATATATATATATATATATATAGTTTTAAAGTAATAGTAAAGTCCTTTAAAAGGGAGTAAAGAGATATAAAAACAGCAACATAAAAATGGAAAGTACACAGAGAATCTGGATTCTGTATGTTATTGTATTGTTTTTAGATTATCTGATTACCAATAAAGGAATTACAGCTTCTAAGACACATTGGATTATGAAAATTTCTGAATTAAATAAGCCTATATATTTTAAAAATGTATTGATTTCAAAATGGAAATAGAAAGATACAGATATACTACTTTGGGAGAGAGGTTATGCTTTTATTTTCACAGAAAATGAGAGACTGTGAGTTTATTCCAGGTTGAGATGGATCCATGTTTGATCATGGAAAAAAACCCTGAAATCCTGGCTATAGAAATAAAAAATAAACCTAGAAAAGTTACAAAACATATAATGTATGTTACACTTGCTCAAAAATAAAACAAAAAATTCATTTTAACTGACTATTACATACTATATATTCCATACTTATAATGCATGTATATTACCTTCAAAAGTTTATATATTTTCAGAACAGGGAAACAAACACCACACCAATGAAAATGGATGGCCCAGATGCTCAAAGCCCCCATTGCAGTTTCCTTGGAGTTCTGCACCTGGAATTGCTTTAAGGCTGCTGGCTGAGATGGTTCAAATTCACCAAGTTCTTCAGTCAAGACCTAACAAATATCCTAATTTTTTAAATGTTGCTCCAAAGACTTCAAAGCCCCCAAACAACAGAAAGTAGTCTAAATATTTGTGTCCACATTCCAAAAGATGAATTACGAATATCTATTATCATTTAGGAGGGTTGGTTACAAATTGTTATTGTTCTTTGTAAAAAGAACAAAATAAACAAAAGAGTTAAATCCAAAGATTTCTTTCTAAAAAAAGAGAGGCAGATAATATAGAAATGAGAGGATTAAAGGGTAAATTACTTAATCTACTTTTAAACTAAAAAGCAGTTACTAACCTCAAAATATTTTACTTGGTATAAATTTTGGTTTATGACACAAGCTTAAATTTAAGTAATATACTGTATTATGTTTCTTCTATTGTTTGGGGTAATGTGCCTATGTAACTCAATTAAAATGTAACATAAAATTATGAAATACAGGCTAACAGTCATCTATAACAGTCAAACTTATAATCATGTTAGGTACATTTTCAAGGTCACATAAAGATATATTTTGGTAGGAAAATGGTCTTCAAACACTTCAAAGACCTACAGAATATGGCATTTAATATGTTTAATAGCCTAAGGTTTTTCATAACAGTAAGACACATCTGATTCTAACAGTACTAATTTATTTCAAAAAAAGAAAATGGGCATCAAAGAAACTCCATATGGAGTTGGTTTTCTTTAGAGCAGAAGCTAATCATTTGGGCAAAGAAAATGCCCTTGCCTCCATGGTTGTCGGTCTACTGTCCAAACTTTACCAGCAGGACACAAAAGGAAGTGGCTGCCAAACATTGCCAAGACAGAGTAATATAGTTCTTTAAAATTCCCTGCTACTCAAAAATGTCTATTAGATGTACTAGGCTAGTAGACCAAACATGGATGCCCAATGTTACAGAAGAACTTTGAGTGAATGAACAGGTACCCAGATGTCAACATCATTAGGTAACTTTTACCCTTCTGGGACCTTTGATGGTGTTAAAGACTCAATAATTAGACTTAAAGTTTTCCTTAGTTATGATTAAAAGGTAAATTAGGTATAAAATTTTAGACTTACAAAGATAAGATAGGTAATAGAGCATATTCTCTAAATTTGCCAAATACAAATGGACTGGATATTATAATTATAATTCTCACTTGAAATATATATATATATGTATATATATATATGTTATTGTTAAATTATATATGTGTGTGTGTGTTGCTGTATATAATTTTACTATGTTAAAGCTAAACCATCATTTTTATTTAGACAAAAGGAGGGAAATGTAGAATATTCCTTTTACTGTGTAAATATTTGTCACTAGATTGATGTAATAAAGAATATGACTGACTAATAACTAGACAGATAGAGGTTAGGCAGGACTTCAGACAAAAAGAGTATGCTGGGAAAAAGAATTGTAGTGTTAGAAGAGTTGTCAACTAGACATCGAGAGGAAATAGGAGGTGTGAGATGAAAGATAGGTAATGCCATGTAATAGAATGTAGATTAATAGAAAAGGGTTAATTTAAATAAGTTGTTAAAGCTAGTTAGTAATAAGCCTGAGCTATTGGCTGAGAATTTATAGTTAACATTAAATTCCGATGGTGACCGTTTGGGAGTAACTGCCAAGACGCAGGATAATTCTTCCTACAGTTGAAAGACTAGGAAGCAAAAATTTTCCTAGTAGATCACTTGGAGTAATAATGTAACTATTCCCTTTTCCATCTCTTGATTCCTGGATGTAGGTGAAACTGTACCACATATTAGATCCTGATTCAAAATATACATTACCTTTTATAAGACCTTACACCAGTCCTCAAGGCTAGTACCAACTAATTGGCGTTATAACTGTGTCTTTAAAGGGCTATTCCCATTTTTCTATCAGACTAGTTGCTTTTAAATGGTGAGGAACACACTGAGCAGTAAATTCAATGATTGTGGGCCCACAGTCATACTTCTCTGGTTATGAAATGAATTCCTTGGTCAGAAACAATACTCTGTGGATTGCCATGATGTTGAATAAGGCATTCTGTATGGCCACAGATAATATTTTGGCACAAGCATTACTTGTAGAAAAGGTAAATCCATAACCAGAATAAATATCTACTTATATACGGACAAGGCATTGTCCTTTCCTTGGAGAAAGTGGTCAAATGTAGTCAACCTGCTACCAGGTTGCTGGAAGGGCACCCCATGGAATAGTATCATATCCGGGACTCAGTGTTTGTCTTTACTGTTGACAGATCTGGTACTCAGAAACAGCTGTAGCCAGATCAGTTTTGCTGTGTGGTCGTCAATGTTGTTGAGTCCATCCATAATCTCCATTTTTGTCACCAGGGCCATTTTGTTCATGACCCATTTGGTAATGATTGGGATAACTGTGGAAAGAGGCTGAGTGTCCCCAGTATGCATCATTCTATCTACTTGATTATTGAAGTACTCCTCAGCTGAAAATACTTTTTGATAAACATTTACCTGGAAAACAAGTATCTTTACACTCTTGGCCCATTTTGAGAGATATGTCTATATATTTTTCTCCAAATGTTTTTTCTCACCAATTTTCCTATTTCCCTCTTTCCAAATCCATGATTTTCCAGGCAATCCATAGGTTTAAGTGGTAGAGCAGACTGCACAGAAGACTGGATCTGTTAAAGAGTCTTCTCCTGCTCCAGGACCGATTCAAAGTCAGCAGCTCTCCAAGTCACTTGGTGTGTGGGCCAGAGTAGCATGCCCAGGTGATTAATGTGCTGTCTCCAGATTCTAAAGAGCCCTCTAAACATCCTGCTTCTTTTGTGCTGGTGGGAGGTCCAGGTACAATAACTTATCCTTCATGTTCCATACCACTGAACTTCTAAGAACTACAATGAGGTAGAAGTCCCTCAAATTTTGGTGAGATTTATTTCCCATCTTCTGAAGTGCATCCGTTCTACCAACAAGTCAAGTCCAAAGTGACTGACAGCTCCTAATCACTTTGCCCAACCAGCATAATGACATCAATATAATGAACCAATGTGATATTCTGTGGAAGTGGAAGATGATCAAGATCCCTTATAATTAAATTAAGACACAGGGTTGGAGAATTAATATATCCGTTAGGCAAAACTCTATAGGTATACTGCTAGATTTACTAATGGAAAGCAAACTTCTCCTGGTGGTCCATATGGACAGGTATGAAGAAAAAGGCATTTGCTAGATCAATAGCTGCATATGTACCAAGGGATGTGCTCATCTGCTCAAGTGAGGACACCATATTTGGTACTGCAGTAGGAGTCATTACTTGATTGAGGTTTGATAGTCAGTTGACGTCTTCCCAGATCAGTCTGTTCTCTGCACTAGAAGAAGATGGGAAGGTTAAAGGGAGATGTGGTTGATACCACCACCTCTGCATATCTTTCAAGCCCTTTATGGATGTACTAATCTCTCAAGCTCCTCCAGGGAAATGATGCTGGTTTTGATTCACTATCTTCCATAGCAGAGGCAACTCTAAAGGCTTCCATTTAACCAAGTGGTTCTCAACCTGTGGGTCATGATCCCTTTGGCAAACATTTATCTCCAAAAATATTTATATTTTACTATTCATAACAATAACATAATCACAGCTATTAAACAACAACAAATTATTTTTTTTGGTTTTGGGTCATTACAACATGGGAAACTGTATTGAAGGTTGAGAATTACTGAGTTAGCCTTTACAACCATAGCAGTCCTCACTCTGTGGTTGAGAGAACCAATGTAAGAATTTTCTTTCAATTTCTAAGCACATCTATCCCAATTGTACATTCTGGCACTGAGGAAATAAGCACAGGATGAGTTCAGGGATCTATTGGGCCCACTATGAGTTAGATTTCAGCCAAAACTCCATTAATCACTTGAACTCTATAACCCATACTTTAACTGGAAAAGCAGAGTGTTTCTTGGGGTCTCCTAAAATGTACTTCCATTTAGAGACAGTACCCAAGGGATTGCAGAAAGTCCAATCGTGTCCTTTCTCCCATTGTAGAGTTACACTTGTAAAAGTCTGGAGGCTCATCTGGAGAAGCACTGGACAAAGGCAAACAGTTAAAACTCATTGATTCCAAGGTTCTTTCTCAGGAGCATCTTTTCCCCCTTCATTCAAGGGGTCTAAACTGGCTCAACTCTGTAAACTGGTTCTCAGTCTGAGATTCCCTTTTGCCACATTTCAATTTAGTCTTTCTTTTTTTCTTTCTTTCTTTCTTTCTTTCTTTCTTTCTTTCTTTTGAGAATTTAATCACTTAAATAGACCAAACAAAAATGCAGTCAGCCTCTTATTTGTTTCGTGCCTGAAAATGCCATGATTGATTAGCCTGTACCAAAGGTCCATTTGAGTCATGAGGCAATAAAAATAACTCTGCCTGGGCTAGTCAGTATGGATTTAGCCATTGTAAGCATTGCTTTGCCTGTGCTGCCCTTATATAACTACGATCACCTTGTCCTTGATGATTCAGTGCTGCTACCTAGTCCTTGCTACTTTGTGGCCCAGTTAAACTAATTATATTTAATTCGCCAAACTGATCAGCAATATTCCCAAACCTCATGTCTGACACAAACAGAAGTGAGGCAACAAAGCTTTCTGATTGTGCTGGGGACCCTCTTTCCATTCTGTGTCTTACAGAATGAGTGAAGGCATGTCTTCTAGACCTTCCAATTATAGAGAATTAGGTTTTATACAGCACACCCATTCTAGTATTGCAATTTCCCTACAATTGCTTTTCCATAAGCCATCTATTTACAGATGTCTCAACCAACCATTCAAAGAAGTTTTTGACATCTTTGTTAACTGTGTAACCTTCCATATTAAATGTGGACTCCACTCAGAGGGCCTATTTTATTAAACTGAGCCTGATCCAGTCTTATGTGCCTTCCACCTTTATCCCACACATTTAAAATCCATTCTTACACATATTCAGCAGATTTCTGATCAAATAAGTTAGTTAATTTGTTAATCTCTTTTGTAGTGTAGCACACTTCCTTATGGACTGTACTTTATACCTCCTCTTGAGAAGCATGATTTGTTTTAAATTTGGTTATAGGTCTAGAATCAACTATTAGTGAGCCCTGAAGGACTCAGTATTGTCTTACCTGGTGTCCTCTTCAGAGAAAGTCATTCCTGGTTTAGAAAACAATGAAAGATTAATTTCCTCAGTCAAAGGCAGAAAAGGCAATATTTTATGGGGTGGGGTGGAGGTACATCTTCTGCTGAGGGTGGGGAATTATTTCTTCAGGAGAGATAAACCCTTGAAGACCTGAGGGTTCAAAGTTCTCAGCTTCCGACACATCACAATACCAAGTTACAGGATCCCATTCTTTACCAATTAGAGTCCTTACTTTAACACTTCCACACTCTTAGGCTTAAACCTGAATTTTGAGTCAACCTTACTATCACGGCTTTGGTTTGATTTTCTGCAACTTGAGCTCTGAGGCTACTGGAGAGAAGATTCTCTTCTGGGCACATTTAAAACCCTTTAGACTATTTACATTCACCTGGTATTCAGCTTTATCGCTGAGTTCATTGCTGGCCTTCACCATATTTTAAAATGTTAGACAGCGGTTGATTTTATCATGGAGCATCTTCTTTTTCTTTGACAATTTATCCAGAGATGTTAGAAAAATGCAACTAGAATCAATATTGTCTTTATTTTTCTACAAGTTGCCAAAAGTCTTATATACAAAATCAACAAATCCATTAACTCTTACAATGAGTGAATCACTATAATCAAATGTATCCTAAGTTTGTGAAATATTTTGTTCCATGTGCATTCAGTACTCCCAAGCGCCTAGGAGAGACTTCAGTAGCTGGGGAGGTGTCAGTAACTGTAGGTGATGGGCAATTGGAAAGCTTGTTCCAGATACTTTAAAAAAATATGTCGTTATACTTCTGTTGCTCTAAGACCACTTCTAGTACCAAAATTAGTAATTAGTAGGAGCTTTGTAGAGGAACAGTACTTATGGAACAAATATTTTATGAGGTTTATTATAATGGCTTACAGGTGTAGTCCAGCTAATCCAGCAATGGTTGTTTACCAATAAACTGTCTAAGAATCCAGTGGTTGTTCATTCTATGAAGCTGGATATGCCAGATCCCCAAAAGAAGTAGGCCCTAAGTAAGTGAACTAATGAACTTGCTACCAAGGAGACAGAAAGCAGGCAACGGGAGAGCAAACTTCCTTTTCTATGTCTTTTATATAGGCTGCCAGCAGAAAGTGTGATCCAGATAAATGGTGGATCTTTTTATCTCAAAGCATCTAGATTAAAAGCACATTTTCCCACCTCAAAGGATATAGATTAAAAGTGGGTCTTCCCCACTTTAAATGACTTAAGAAAAGCATTCCTCACTAGCAAGTATACCCAGCCGCCTGGATTTCACTTAATTCCAGATACAGCCAAGCTGACAACCAAGAATAGCCATCACACCTACTTAACAGTCCAATTTCTATATGCTGAGATTGAATGATGTTAGTGTAGACAAAATGCATATTACCACACAGTGTGTGGGAAAAATCAGTATTATCTTCCTGGGCAAGAGGCTCCAGAGATGCTTGTGTTACTCAAACTGTTTTTGATCTCTTCTTTAAAGTTGCCATTTAAGGAATTTAAGGGTGTCACTGTATAGTCACATCTTGTACTTTTCCAAAAGGCATTACACAGATCTCATTTCATATTTGATCTCAAATGTATTAAAAGGCAGAAACCGTGTCTGCCTTGCTCCTTGCTCATGGTATACTGCCTGCTATGTAGAAAACACCTAACACTTATTTGGTCATTGAATTGTTAAAAAGCTCCTGGTGACTGCCATGGCTGATAGGCAGAGACTCAAAGGAAACTTTGCAGGAAGAATTTCCCAAATAAAATTATTTTTGAACTGTAATGCTGCTTTTGGAATAAGCTCAAGGTTATTAATTAGGAGGGACAACATTCATTGTATTTACACATCTGTCTTCTGGCTGACCTGTTTATATTGTTGAATTTATTTTTATCTCCCCTTTCAGAAAATTCAAGCAGATTTTAAAAAGTACAACCAAAAAGAAACTCATAACAACAATAATGTTAACAAGAACACATTGCTATAATCATATGTCAGATATACACAGCAAAAAGCAGCCAACAGGGTGCGTCACTTAGTTAAGGAGTGACAGAAAGTAACACGAAATAGAGAACAAATGAGACTTGCCCAGCCTTAAGCACATGTCTGCGTGCCATCTGGCCCCTTGCTCCCCGTTGAGTAAAAGAGTTACTTACAGATAGAAAGAATGCAGTCAGAAGGAAACATTCTGGGGTAACTAGGGTAACAAGATTCCCAGATTGAGAATATGTGCACAGGAAGCAGGGCCCTTGCTGGTGTCATGATATCCACATCATTGTAAAGTCCCTTCCAGGGTTCCATGTGCTGTGCAAAAGGGTCTTTCCAGCAAGCTGATATTTTCATTTGCTTGAAGATGAAAGAAAGGGCAGAGAGAGAGAGAGAGAGAGAGAGAGAGAGAGAGAGAGAGAGAGAGGAGAGGAGGTAGGGAGGGAGGGATGAGGGGGGAGGTGATGTCTTCTCCCCTCCCCTCCCGCCCGCACCCTCCTCCCTCCCTCCCCCCCCCCTCCCTCCTCCTTCCTTCCTTCCTTCCGGTCCTTCCTTCCTCCGTCCCTCACTCCCTCCCTCAAAGAAGAAAGAAAAGAAAGAAAGAAAGAAAGAAAGGCACACTGATTATAAAACCAAACTCCCCACCATTTCTAAGTGGTAATCAGGGGAACTGAGGGATAAGAATCATTCATAGTATTAAGGTACATTAAACACAAACACATATAAAATCCAAACCCAGTGCACATCACAAAAACACAACCTTTCTCGCATAGCTCAGTCACTTCTAATCTCAAACATCTTGGCCAGGAAAGGATGACTTTGTATGTCTAGCAATCATGCTGAGGTCATGATTACCCAGAGAATATATTCCTTTGTTCCTTTCACTGCTTTCTGAAACACTCAACTAAGGACATTTTAGTAGGTGCATCTGGAAACATGGAAAAACATGGTAGCTCACAGACAATATACAATACTAGGCTTTTTACCAGACCACTGGCTTACCACGGAGAGTCACTCTAATTGTAATAAAAATCCATTCTAATGAAATTGGTGTCATTTATGTGGTGTGAAATCCACAACACAAAAAAAAATTGGATATGGAGGGTACTTATTTATTTGGTTTTAAGACGATAATAAGTTCTGTAATAAAGATAAATAAAGGCTTATTTAAACTGTAAAGTAGGTGGAATGTTGAGCTGAACCCATAGGTAAGATAGTAACAGCAAAGGCAACGTTCACTAGCCATTTACAAAGTATTTATGGTCTGGCATTACTGAAGTATTATCTGAAGCCCTGGCTCTCTGACTGATCCTAGTATATTCTCCAATGCTCCTAGAGTGTATTTCGAAACTGCAAATAAAATTTCCTTTCCAAAAATATTTTAATTACCTTTATATATGTGCATTTGTTTGTTTGTGTGTATGTGTGTGAGAGAGAGACAGACAGACACATACAGAGAGAAGTGTACTTATGCATATTGAGTCGAGTGTCTTTACAGTTCAGGAAAGAGCACTGGATTCTCTAAAGCTGGAGTCATGGTGATTGCCATGTGTCTGCTGATGGTGCTGGGAACCAAAGTACATTCTGTACTCGAGAAGCAAGTGCTCTTAACTATTCACCCTTTCCCTAGACCCAACTGTCTTTGATGTCATTCATATTACTTACAGACTAAGTCTGATTTAGAAGCTCAGCATATAGAGAATTTTAATGCGCTGGCTCTTAGTTTTCCAGCCTTGCCCTCCCAGACCCTTCGGGCGTGGCCTGACTTCAGCTAGACCAGTTTGGAAGAGGATCCAGAAGGTTTTCGTGCTACTGCTCTATCTAAAGAAGAGGCACATTCTTTTACCCTACACCTCAACGTGTGCAGCTAAGGAAGAAAAAAGTTATTTTCTTACAGATGTGGAGGTTCAAAAATCCATGCTGAAGGTACCAGACGGTTCAGTGTCAGGAGAGGGTGACCTCTCTGGCCTGCTGAACTAAGAGACAGAATTCAGGAAACAAACAACAGAGCTTCTGTTTTATCCATGAAAATCCATATATGTGAAGAATCTTTATGGTTTAATTTTTCTTGACTAGAAATATATTGTTCCAACGAAAACTGTTTTTAAAAAGTCCATTCTCTCTTTGTCCTCACATTGTATGTGAAAGTAGCCAGTTCCCTTTTCTCTCTCTCTCTGGTGTTACATTCTACAAAGACATTACCCTATCAAATCAAGGCTTTTTATAACTTCATTAACCTAGTAACTCCCATAAGTCCCCACCCACAAATGCAGCCACAACAAAGGATGGAGTTTCTAAGCTTGAATTTTGAGGAAACATTAACGCTTCATTCGTAATGATGAACTAACGCTCCCATTGTCTGAGATAAGTCTTCCAAATAATTACAAACATTCATATTCTTAAATTAACATAAAGGTTAATATCATTACCAAAACTATGCAGGTGGAATGCATCATGTGCAAATCCTATTATAAAAATATATGCTTTTCATTAATAAATTTATAATAAATATGTTATATAGAAAGTCACACACACACACACAAAAAAAAAAAAAACCAGGAGGGCCAATTAGAGGCTTTTAAAACATGGAGTTATCTATCAAAGAGTTTGGAGTCCGAAAACAGGTTCAAAATTGGCTTCTGCCCTGCTCTGTCTGTGTGAGCACACAAGTTGTTCAGGTCTGGAAGCTTTCTGCTCTTGTGTCTAGGGCACAGCAGTGGAACAAATCGAGGACTCAAGGGAGGCAGAGTGGGAACACACACCTTGGAAATGCTGATACCACAACCATGAGCACAGCGGGGTAAAGAGCTCTTCCAGGAAGTGCGCTGGCAGAGTCCCACATCCCTGTCTTCGGCCATATTGGAAAAGACAGCACTTCCTGGAACTTTTCCTTCTTAGCACTTAGCAGTTGTACATACCTTACCATCCCTCTCAAGGATGGTGTTTTATGCTGGGGCACCACCAGCGGAACAGGAGTTCTTGGTTACTTTCTCTTTTCTTTCTTGCATCAGAACCAGCAAAGTTCAAATCTGAATCATAAAGAAGTTGCAGCAAAAGCAGAGAGAGAAATTCTGTCCAAGAGTATCCCACATGGGTCGCTCGAAAGCTGCATCCACTCATGCCAGGACAGTGAAGCATCACAAATGTTAAAGCTCGGCTAGAAATGACCAAGTGAGGCTTGAACAGGAAGGTTACTATACAGTGACAGCTCTTATAAAAGATCTCCGAATAGTTCATCATGTACTACCAGCAAATAGAGACGTGTCTGCCAACAATGAAGCATTCACTCTGAAGTCAGCACCAGGAGGGGAAACTGACCTCCACCGACTGGTAATTATTGCTTTACCTTCCAATCAGCTACTATCAGGTGCCACTTCCAAAACTTAAAGAACTGTGTGGTATTTGCAGATTTTGTGGCAACAAATGGAGACCAGGTGGAGCTACATAGGAAAAACAAGAAAAATGGCTTCTCACCAGAAACAAGAGGGGAAAAGGAGAGGACAGATTCAGGCACCCCAGGCTCCTGCATCCCCTGTTGTGAAGTTGTGTCTCATGTGTGTGTGTGTGTGTGTGTGTGTGTGTTTGCATACACTATTTATTTTTATACAGCCTCACTTCGTGCTGAACTGACAATGATCTTAATTTTTATTATATGTTGAAAAGAATAAATGGAATGAAAGAAAAGATTTATGTGAACTATCATATCACTCTAATTAATGGAAAGCTACAGATTCATTATTTAATCTATATAATAGCAACAAAACATCCCAGTACAATAAACTGTCATGGAAAACATAAACGAAAACAGATCTCAGAAACATTATAGAAAGACAAATGTAGCATTTCTTAGGTTGTTTATTTTCCTTTTCTTATTTAAATATACAAAGGAGGAAATGTATTAGAAATGAACACTGAAGTTACTATCAAAAGACCACAGTGAAACCAGGCAGAGGTATTCTCAGTTGTAGGAAAGTCACTTGTCCAACCTCTGAGCAACTGGCCAATGTTTTCAAATCTCTTAGATAGCTACCTCCCTGCTCTTCACACAGGAGTTCACATAGGCAGAGATTTTTTTCTTCTTAATCATGGGCCTTTTAAGATTCATAATTTGGGATGAGCAAAAGGCTCCACAGGAGGTGGGGATGAATTAAAAACCATAAAATTGATGCTATCACTCTGATTGACATACCAGTAGTGCAGCATACATTTCCTGTTTGTCAGGAATGAAAGGTGCTCACGTTCTGTAATAATACCTAATAATGTTTTGGAAAGACAAACTGTTATCTGACTACATTTTAGCAGGATGGAATTTTTTTTCTTCTGTCAGCATAGAAATCAGAAGCGAGAGTATATATTATAGCCCTATATAAAGAGTGACCTAGATAGTTAATAGCTGAAGCTATTCCAGTCCACTACTTGAACCTCCCCAGGTCTCCGATGCTATATTCCAGCAAGCTTAAAATCACCATTATAACTTAAGACTAATTCCAGAGAGTGTCCAGGGAGCTAGGTGTCCAGGAATGCCATAATAAACTGCAGAGAATGAGGAGCCTTTGCTCCCCGGAGCTGCCTCATCACATTGGCCAACCACCCACTTAGAGCTTTGTCTAATTCGACAGTTTACTTTTGTGCATGGTAGTAAAGAGTGTTTTGTACATAGAAACCAGGAGACCTGAATCTCTACAGTGGCTATGGCACCACCTATGCGAGCAGGCTATGGGCAGGCCCTCTGACCTGTTTGTGTCTCCAGCTAACCACACAGAAGCACAAGGACACTAACCCTGACAATTCAGGACATTTAAAATTAAAGGTAAAAATGTTACTTTAAAAAATGTATATAACCTGCCACATATATATAAACTGCAATACTTTGACAATAGAATAAAGAAGACTCAATGAGGCCTTACATCTTATGTACCATGGTAACATCAGAAAAAAAAAAAAAAAGAAAAAAAAAAGGACTATTTACAGTCATGCAAGAATTATTCTTACAGTGAAATTTTAGCCCATCCATCAACTCACAGCCAGGAAATTACCATTATATTCCTACTGAGTATCAAATCTTAGGTACCATTTAGAGTTAAAATTTTGGAGGAAGTAGAGCAAGGGTAAGAAAAGGAAATCTATCTGAAAATTTCAGGAACAAAATGAGAGTGTTTGGGTTAAATGTTTTAAAGATAAAAACTTGCATTTTAATGTCTAAGACTCTGTAATTTCCATAGAAGATATCAAGCAAACAAAATTATGAGATCTGTACTGTAGACACCTCTTAACGATACATGCACCAGGCTCTAGAAGCCAAGCCTTTCTTTGTCTCTGCACTTACACACAGCCCTGGCTGACCTGGGAAGCTACGGAACAGTGACCCAAATGGAAAAAAATAGGAACATTCTGGAGGCTGGAGTCTTGCAACAACAGTGTTGCAAAGGGATCAAAAATGCTTTGTAAAATAATTTACTGCATATTGCTAAATCAGATAAAGGATTTAAGTAGACACAAATTTCCAGGCTCTTGCTTGCAATGGCACTCTGGGAGTGTGGCATGGATTGCAATGCTAATTCCTTTGTGATTTTCAAATTCTGTGATTAGTAAAAGAATAGGCTTTTCTACCAGTTCTTCAAAGGTTCTTTTATAAAATCTGTTTGTTGAAACGGGTGCTCACAGACACACCAAAAATGACCTTGTATGAAAACAGAAGATCCTCCCTGGTGCACCCCATTGGTCCTTTAAGGCAAGGCTCTCGGGACTTGAGTGAAAATGAATCACAGACTGATTTCATTCTAAAGACACAAAAGCAAAACCAGAATTTGTGGTTCATGTTGTTGTAACTTTCAAGTGGCAGCCTAAGGATGCAGAATTTCTTTAGTTAGGTTGACAAGAGCTCGAAAGAAAGCGCTAGAAAAATGCCCTTGCTTCTTATCTGCTAAAATCTAAGTCCTCCAGCAAAATATTATCTGGACTAGCCAGGTGGTCAAATCTTGGTTGTCCTTTATCATAACTTAAGTGCTGTTGTCCACGTGCTTGCTATGAGCCTGAAATGGGGCTATCAAAGTAACATTAGATATTCAGGCCAATGGTATTTATCAGAAGGATATAATTTGCATGGCTATTTACCTCATGGAAAGCCTTGTGGCAAAATATAGGTGCAAATATGCATAAATCATATTTATATACTTTCTATAAAATAAGGCTGGCATTAATTAAATGGCAGGAAAGGCAATGAGAGCATTGTTTAGAGAGTAGCTTGTTCCAAGTTCTGATTATAACTTGCTTCCCAAAGAAGGAGCCACCCACAGCTTAGAAGACAGATGAGAAGATCATCATCACAGATTTGCTGCGAACAGCTCTGCTCAGCTCTGTCCCTGCCAGACTCAGGGCCACACACACCCTTCCAAGATGGCTAAAGGAGCCTTTCGAAGAGAGAACCTATTTCTTGCTTTAGATCTCACAAGGGCTGTGTGTTCTTGCCTCTGGCTGACTTAAATCTTGCCCATAAAACTGAGAATTGCCCTCAAAAAATACGGTTCTCATGCTTCTGTCACCGAAACACTGAATACATGCTATATGCTAGACATGAAAGGCTTTGGATGGACCTACCCAGGTTCCCAAGAATAACAGGAAACATGGTCCAAACTCACAGAAAAAAAAATGGCACAA
Source organism: Arvicola amphibius (assembly GCF_903992535.2). NCBI lineage: Eukaryota > Metazoa > Chordata > Mammalia > Rodentia > Cricetidae > Arvicola > Arvicola amphibius. Next base: position 63,607,587 of record NC_052049.1, on the reverse strand, counting down.
CATCATCCTGGTTACAGTTATGGAAACTAACAAAATTAGACTTGGACTCATCTTTCCCACCTTGTAATTAATCCTAGCTCCCACTCTTCACTTTATAGAATGGGTCAGGACATTATAGGAAATGACCCAAAGGGAATTCTTTATATCACTATAAAGCAAAGGCAAATTTCTAAAACGTCAGAGTTATCATTTTTCCAGAATTGCTTGAGTGAGTACTTCCAAAAAACCACTTCCCCATGCGGTTATATTGGATAGTACTTATTTCACAGGTAGATTGGACTAAATCTATGCCTGGGGACTAGGTACCAAGGTTTAGCAGGGAGTAAAACACTTTGAATCCAATCAACTACAAGTGACCTTTAGACAAAGATGTCACTCATAACACATTTTAGTTCTTACTATGGCTAGTAGGAATAAAGAATGGAATAAAGAATAAAAATAAGTTTAAACATTTATATTCCTTAGCAGTAGAGAGATCAAGCCAAGAAATAGTAAATAAATTACTTGGAAAGAAATTATTTTCATATAGAAATAGAGCAATAGAAGTTGAGAACGACAAAAGGCAGGTGTTCCCAACGTGAAAGTCTCACACTGCCAGAGAACTCCTGACTATAAATGACCTTCAAAGACCTCTTCAATCTGACCTTCATTTTCCTGTTAGCAAAGAAATCTGTGGAAACATCAAGAATATATAAATGAATTTATTCAACATTTTGTCAGTATGATTTTAACACAGGGCCTGAAACCTAGGCAGCATTTAAAAATGCTTACAGAATTAAGAGATTGCATCCTAACCAACTCTAGCTATCCCTTGCATCAGCTTAAAGAGCCTTTTCCTGTCTTGCAATCCCTAAACAAGATTGCTTCTCTTTTTCCCTTTGGCAACATAGCCCTCTTGTCTCTTCTGGAATGGTTGAAGTGAGATTGTCTAAAGCAAATATGAAACATTTTCAAATTCCACTAGAATTAGCTTTAACATGGCTACAATTGCCCATGATTTGAGCACGTCAGAAAGGGACAGACAGGTAGTGTGTCTGGTTGCTCTGTTCGCAGAGCCTCTTGCTCACATGAGTGCCAGATTGTGACACTGTACCTACAGAGGCTGTGAATTCCCCAGAGTGACCCTTTCAAGAAGAGTGACTTCACCTTTGGGCAGCAGCTAGTAAGAAAGTAAATTGAATTTCCTACCATGTCAGGCCTCAGGTTCCATTCTGCACACTGCTCTGCAAATTAGGTAGCTGGTCTTGGCATTGAAAAGAAAAATCATTGTGTTTTCCTTTGGGCATAAATTACAACAGCCCTAGAGTGGTGGAAGAAGACTGTCCGTGAGAAGGGGGCAGTGTCCGTGGACTTAGCTTTGTACTCTACGTAATAACAACCTTTTCTGAGGAGGCATTGAACAAAGCCTTGTTGATCTCACTTCAGAAAGGGAATACATAATTCTATTTTATACAAAAATATAGAAATTCCATGATTTAAATTTACTTAGATTTGAAAACTGGCTAAATAACATTGATTCACTTTCTGTTTCTGAGATTATCATTGTTTTATTCAAGAGGAAACTTTTTACAAATTGACTATTATGAAATGCTCTGGATCTTTATCCTTAAGATGGGCCTGCACAAATCATGCTATTTACGTGTCAATTTCCAGGAAGGAATGGAAACTGAAACTCTGCCTTCATTTTTGTCAACCTGCATGCTCCACCGAGAGTACCCGTTCACTGTAAGGGCTGTCAATTTTACTGCCCACACAAGTTCCTTAATGCATACCTCCTAAGTTGCACTCGGCCCATTTGTGACTTCTTTGTCCCTTCTCAAATCATCACTGCTCAGTTGAACATCCTTTCTGTTGCATGGCAATGCCAGAATACACGGGTAAAAGCACCATGTGATTTCTCCAAGGTTAGCATTCCCCCAGGGACGGTTCTAAGTGGACATAGAAACAAACAATGTAAAACAACAGAGATCCTGTCCAAGTTCTCTTTTTATAGTACAAGGCAGCTGTGTTAAGTATAAAACATAGTGAGAATTTAATGCAATGACTGGAAGTAATTTTAATTATTTCAGGTCAAGACCAGAGAATTTTCATATGTAATAGGCAACAATTTTGCCATTGTGGCTTATTTGGAGAGATAGTGCTTGGCTTACTAAAAAATTTTAAATTTTAAATTGTTCCACCACTGTCCTTAGTAAGCAAGGACTACTTTATTGTTACAAGGCCTGTTTGTTGTCTTTTTAAGACATGCTATAAATCATGATTAAATCATATAGTTTGAAAAATACCTATTACTGTCAAGCAAAAATAAAATCCAATACAGCTGTAAAAATGTTTGTTAAGATCAAAAATTAAAAACCTGGATGAATTCTAAAACATAGTGATAATTATGTTTATGAATTTCTTTTTATGAGGATTTTCATGAATTTAGAGAGAAGAATAAATTGGAGTCCATTTTAAACAGATGTAGGTTTATCTGAATGAAAATCAAGCTAGAATTATCCATCTGATCATTTGAATGGGGCAGCTCTGAAAGGTTTCTTGGTGCAGACGATCATGCTGCTCCTATCACTTCTCCCTCCCTCCATAAGACTGGATTTGGATTCGGGAGCTTTGAGCAAGTGACCACATGAAAGAAGATTGTTAGGTTAGATCACTGATCTCATGGACCCAGGACCCTTATAAGGCAAGGAAGAGATCTCAGACCAGCAAAGCATTCTCAGCAGAATCACACCATTTTTGCAGCCTGATCTCCGGCCTCTGATCTCCAAAACTGTAAGAAAATAAGTTACTGCTATTTAACCTACCCAGCCTGTGGGAGTCATTATGAAAGCCCATGCTGACTGATACAACCCTTCAAGTAACATAATTGGAATAAAAAAACATACTTAGGAAATTAAAGGAAGTGATATTTTATAAGAATTTTTAGATTTTTATATATGTGAAGATTGGCATCTTTTAAATTCGTCTCATTAATTTGTAAATACAGTCTGCGAATACGGGTGTGCATGGATGGCAAGCATGGCTTCAAATGAAACATCTCTGCCATCTTCCAATGTATGTTCTTATATACTTGTCACTTCACATTTTACTACATAATTTTTACTGATAAGAGGTTCTGTATAGTTAAAAAATCAATAAAAACTCAAATGTTGCTTTTAGCAAAAGAGAAAGTCTCACTCTGCTTTAGTGGTTTTCCCTTGTCTTCTGTTAAGTCTTCTGGCCAACAGAGCAACAAACATTTTTAAGGGCACTTGACAAGCCATGCTACTATATCCAAATTGGAGAAGGTTTTCCATGTTCTTCATCTTGTTATGAGATACTTGTTAAGAATAATATTAATACAAGCCTTTCCCCCAACATAAAGAACTCCAATTAAACCAGATAAGACTAAATTAAGTACCAATGTTTAATAAACAGCACACTCCCAGGTGGCAGGGAAGATGACAAGGGGAAGGAAGAGGGTGCACACATGCAAACCCAAAACCATGTGTTCCTTTTTCCAGCGCAAGCCTAAATACCCTATGGGAGTGGTCCTGATCCTCCCCGTGGAGGGGTTAGAGTTTGGCAGGCTGAGAGTTGGAGTCCAAGCACTTGGCAGGCTGGGGTGGCACGTCCAACTCAATATTACATTCCAGCCTCTTTGGATATAGGGGTGTCAGATAGTTGGGGTCTCACTTTTGACCAAACATCCCAGAGTCCTTGGATATAGAGTTATCAGCTCAAGTCTGGCTACTCGCTACAGACGTGGGGTGACATGGAAGAGGGGAGAGCTGAGAGTTAAAGTGCTCATGGTCAGCAAGAGATGCAGCTGGAGCAGCATCCTGTTTGCTCTCATCCTGGAGTCCTCAAGAAATGCAGCTGGAGCAGCATCCTGTTTGCTCTCATCCTGGAGTCTTCAGGCAGCTGCATTTTGAGGGAGATGAGAAGACAGGTGACTTGCAGAAAAAAATATTGTTATTACTGGTCTTATGCATTAACTGTCAGAATGAATGGAATAGGGAAGTGTCCTGATTGGATAGGTGAGGCTTGGGTGTATCAGATACAACCAGATTTTAGTCAGTAGGTATCCTTCATCTGGGAGAGTTGGTTTAAATGGTGAAGTCCCAGGAGCTGTTACAGGTGGTTGGCACTATCTGGAGAGTGCTTTGTGAGTTGGTTTTGGCCCAGGCAGCAGGAGTGACCTGAAAATATGCTTGAAACTGGCTGGGGTTAGCAAAAGGCTCTGGAGGCTGTTAGTTTTTTGTTTTGTTTTGTTTTGTTTTGTTTTGTTTTGTTTTTACCAGACCTGATTTTGATACAGCAGTAGAACTTTTCCAGGAACCTGTAAGAGAACTGGAACAGATTTACATCATAGTAATGGGTTATTGCTTTAGGTTAAAAGGTATAAACATTTTAGAAGACAATTAAAGGAAATTGGGAACTCTGAACCTCTAAAGATACACCTGAAACCTGTTAATCCTGGACTATGAAACCTGTTAATAACAGTACCTTAAGTTGTCAAATGCCATTAGACAGAACTTGGAAGGATAAATGAGCAAAAACGAGACAGCTTTTTTAGATGAGCAGGCAATCCCACAGTCTCTCCTAGTCCTTGAAGAACACCAGTCTTAGAAGCAGTGCTTGGTTAACTGTTGAGTATAAGAGGTCCAAAGATTTTTTTTTCTGTGGGGGAATATTTAATCTATTTGGCTTGGCAGGATGAAGAGATCGATTCCCCAAAAGGCATCCAGGAAGCTGAAGAAGTGGAAGTCTTCTTTTTGCTGCTGTGTGGGTTGTTTTGTCAAACCCAAAGGCAAAGTCTGGAGGCAGAAGGTCTTCTGTGTTCTTGGAGGAGCTAATGGGTGCTGCAAAAGCTGACATGCATCTGTGTTAAAAGCTCTCTTGTTAAAATGCCATAATCTCAGATCCGTAAGGCAGTTGACAACTAGGTACCATTGCTTGTTATTTAAGCTAAATTTAGGCATGCATTTTGTCCTTATCATTAGTTTTACCAATGCTAGTAGATGCAAGAAGATTAAAAAAATTAGTAAGTCAAAGAATACTAGCATTTGTGGTTACCCCTACCAAAGATGGTGGACTTTACACATGGTTACCCTTACCAAAGATGGCAGTGAGGTTAAAATGGCTGCCACCCATGTGTTCGTAATTTTCCAGAGCTACTTCAATTTGGAAGCACACATACATACAGAAACATAAATCTACATACTCACACAAATATATTGTGGCCACATCATTCTAACAGAAAGACAAATAAAGCACTTTTAGAACAAATGCTGTAAGAAGAGATGGGGCAAAGGCCAGAAAAGCACAGCAAACAGCTTAGAGAAACAGGGAGCGGGGAGGGGAGCAGAGTAGGATCACACATCTAGGAACCATGAGCTTTTGGAGCATTGTTAATTTATGTTAGATAGCCCCAATTTAAAAGGATTTTTTTTTTGTAAAAAGACAGCCAAAGGGCATTTAGGAATTGGCTTGGAATCCTAAGAAACCCATTGAAGTGCATGCTTGTGTAACTCAAGTCTGTCACAGCATGTCCGCCAAGACAGTTCTTGAGCTGAAAAAGGGGCTGTGAAAATCGAATGTCAAGCATCCTTGTATAAACAAAATTCACCTCAGTTAAAATTTGTGGCTTCTGCTGCATGGGTCAGACTTCTGGTGCAGGCCCATGGCTTCATGGGAAATCATGAAATGCAAATAGGTCACCCCAAACCTTATTGGGCATGCACTTTCAAAGAGGAACTCACCTGAAGCCGATCTTGCCTGGCAGAGGGGGTGCGCAGGAAGAGCGTTTTCAAACACAGCCCTGGGCCCTCGACCCATGGGGTAAAAACAGACCCTTTAGGTGGGGGACCTTTATCTGTTAAGAAAAATCTTAATATAAGCCACTCTGTCAACACAAAGAACACCAATTGAACCAGATTATACCAAATTAAATGCCCATGTTTAATAAATGGCACACTCCTGGGAGACCGGGAGCATGGCATGAGGAAGAAAGGGGAAGCACACACGCAAACACAAAAAACGTGTTCCTTTCCTGGCTCAAGCCTAAATACTTTGTGGGAGTGGTCAGAGCTTGGCAAGCTGGGAGTTGGAGTTTAAGCTCTTGGCAGGCTGGGTTGACATGTCCAACTCAATCTTACATTTCAGCCTCTTTGCATATAGGGGTGTCAGAGGGCTGGGATCTCACTTTTGACCAAACATCACTCCTTGGGAAGGGATCAGCGCTTGGCGGGCTGGGAGTTGAAGTTCAAGCACTTGGCAGGTTGGGGTGACGCTTCCAACTCAGTATTACAATACTGTCAACTTGGGTTTTCCTCCATAACCCCAGAAGAAGTGTCTCATCAATTTAAGTACAGGATCTCCTGAACCAAAACTTTGATGCCAATGAAACTCTGGTATCTCCGAGTATCCCAATGGTCCCTTCTGATCTGATCTTATCCTGGTGTCACACTCAAAGCAGAGATTTGAAGAGAAGATGCATCAAGATTCAGACAAATTTGTTTTAAGTTCTGGTACTGTCATTTATTAGCTGTGCATACTCAAAATCCAGTCTCAGTTTCCTCATTAAGTAATGTTCACAATTCAGTCACATCCAAATACATGAAAAGACAGGAAAGGAAGATCAGCTAAGGGTTAATCTGCATTAGAGATGAAAAATTCTTCAGTGGATATGGCAGAAGATGACTAAACATATAACTATATTTTTTTCTTTCACTCATGAAGACTACATTTCCCAGCATGCTTTGTAGCTACAACTTGAGCCATATTATAGGAGTTACATATCCCTTCTAGTCATGGACACAAAATGTATCACATGATCATTTTCACTCTGCTTAAAAACCGTATAAGCAACAATGCAAGAAAGGAACTCAAAGAAGGTCCTAGAAAATTCCACTACAAGATGTTATATTTGGGATTCCAAAATAGGAAGTGGCCTATCTAACCACTTCTAGTTAGTGATCTAACCAGAAGAAAAGTCTTTTAAGAGTAAAGTCACCAAAGGTTTAGAGTTTTTCTGTCACATAAACTGGTATGAATTACCTATTAGTCAGGCATTTCAGGAGGTAGAGAATGTAGGGACAAATGCTATGGGCCATCAAACAGAAGAGTTAAAACTTTTGCTCATACAATGACAACTGATAAGCATTGCTCAGAGGCTTCTCGGCCCACTATATGCTCTCTCCATTGTCACTTTCCCATGGCCAGTTAGTGGGAATGCTAGTAATACTGGAGGCAGGCAAATTACAGAGAGCCTTCCCATTCAACTCTCCACAGGGTGTTGACAACACAAAATAGTGTTGCTTCAAGTTCTGCATTACAGAGGAGAACATGGAAAGGATTTTTCTGTTTTACTAAGCACTTGGAGAGCACGACAGAGGCACAATAACATGCCATGCAGACAGAGGCTTCATAGTCACCCCCGCTGTTGGCAGCCCAGTGGGAAGTGAGAGGGGACCACAGCAAAAACAAGCCTCCAGAGGACTCAGTCTCCCACAGCCAGACACCCGGCATCACAAGAGCTGATTGAAGGTAAAGCAGCCTGAGTTTCAGTGCCCATTTTCTCCCCTTCCTCATTTCCTTTTCATGTTTTACCTCCCTCATTAAATGCAACTCAACTCTCTAACTAATGCCTTTGAGTGGCACAAAGACTTTTCTCTTCTCTGTATAGGAGAATATTGGAATTGCTGTGGCTGGGGGCATGCTGAGAGGTGCTGTCCATCCTCCAGTGAACTGCATGACAATCCTGTTAACCTTCCTATCAGGAGGTCATTAAACAATTTTGAAAGCTGTTTCGTCTCACATCAGAGCTGCATGCAAAATCAGATCTTTTTAATGTAAGCCAGTAGACAGCACACAGTCGAATAACAGCCCTCACAAATTTGTCTTCGTGTGCTTTTCTTGCTCTTTGTAGCTTTCTCTCAATGTTTGGTATTCCTTGTGATTTTTAGTCTTTTCCTAGTTCTGCCTACTAACATAGTTTCCCTTATCAGGACGTTTCCTCTTTTCTAGTTCCTTTCAATACCTTGTCAATCACTTTGGCCAAGGCAGTTTTCATTTCTTCAGCATATCGTCCTCCTGGGCATCAACCTACTTACATTTTGTGTAGTTAGGGATTCATCTGGTACTAGTGTTTAGTTACAAAAAAAAAAAAAAACCACCTGCTTCTGTTAAATCCAAATGGTCTCTGCATTTCATTCAAAATCTTTTCCAGTTCCAAGAACATCTCACCTCCCTGCTTTCCTCCTTTCAATCTTTGTCCTTTCCTGCCTTTCTTCCTTGGTTGTTGTTTTCTAATTAAAGCATGCTAACAGTCAGACGATGTCAGAACTTCTGACTGAATACATTTATAACAAACAAGTTTTCCGTTTTTATCTCCTGATCATTCGTCCTTTCATTCAGCTTGAAAACTCGATTTCCTTTTGGCTTCCTAGAAGCATTAATTTTTACCTCCAGGACATAGAGAACTTACATTTTTAACCACACTTTTAAAAAAAGGGGTAAAAACTAAAATATGCTTCTGGTAGTTTGACTAACACAAAATGGATTCCCGGTCTCTGGAGAAGACTCCATAATAAGACCCTAGCATAGAATTAGCAATTCAAGCATCGAGAAATTTGGTTTTCAGGAGTGTCAGGTTTGGAACTTGACATTTTTAAAAAGAAATGCCTTTGCAAAACGGGGGCCTAGTTATCATTGGATGAAGGACACTGATTTAATTTCCAGGGGTGGCTGAACCCAATGTCTGGGGTTCTTCCAAACATTTAAAGTCATTTCCAAATGTTTTTGATGCAGTACAACCCAAAAAGATTTTGGCAAGTGTGTTTCCCCCTCATTTTAAAGCCCATGCGTATTTTAAGGGAAATGCAATCCATATGTCTTTGATTCATTTACACTTAAATCATCTAAATGCCATTGTGTAAGAGCTATTTGATGTACAAGAAGCCTGCAAGTCTGTTTTATAAGCCTTTTTAAGCCTTTTCTTTGAATCAGAAAGTCATGTTTTGCCGGCCCTAAACAGAACTTGAACTGAGAAAGGCTCAAGTTCACGTCTAAACTGAAAACCCGCAAAGTTTTGCGCGGCTTCTGTACTTAGCAATATGTTTTCCTTTGCCTGAAGCTCGCAAGCACCCACCATTTCTCCTCTCCGTCTCACATGTAGTGAGAACGGGGCAAATCAATTTTTGAATCACATTTTACTTGTAAAATTCACATTTTGAACCTCAGTTATCTTCCAGGCACTGCCAGAAGTTAAAATAGCAACACTTGAAAATTAGGCTTTTGCTCTAAAAGGGCAAAACAGTCTATAAAGTACATAAATTACTGCTTCTGTACATTTATTTGTTTGACAGGTTTAAGATATAAGTGTGGCTTACATATGGATTTTCAGGATGCCAGATTGGATGCTCCACGAGCTACAGTCACAAATGTAACCTCTTTTTTTTTTTTTAAGACTTGTGTTTGGGAGAATAGAATTGGAACAATCTTGCTGTTCTGTACAAATCTAATTGCTGTGTCAAAACAGCAATGGGGTGATGAACATTTGCTTCTCTCCCGTTTACTGCCTTTCCATGGCTTCACACATGCCTGCAAGAGTGGTCAAGAAGGTAGCTCTCTGGCTGACTAGTTCCCCTCTTTAGTGAAACTTCCATAAAATTTAATGAATTGTATAGCAATACCATTTTTGAGAAAATTGTGAAATTTGTTGGAGAATTTGAAGGTATCTAAGTGACTAACGCTGATTGCTGTGGACACAGAAACATGTCTTGAGAACAGATACATCTTTCTCAAGCAAAAGCATTAATTATCTTCCAATGTGAGATTTCTTTGTTTTTATTTAGACACCTCTTCTAGGTTGTGATTCAGTAAGAAGGAAGAAATAATGATGGTGTGATTGTATGTGGAAAAGCAATGTTTTAAATTTGCATTTGAAGCTTAGGGGGTGGAGATGAAGTTAAAAAGAAAGAAAGAAATCCAGGTGAATCTAATTATTCCTTCTCTGCTCTCTATAGTTCACATACATGATAGGCTATCATATTTGTGCAATCAAAAGGACTATGAAATTTAAGTTGAAAAAAAGGGTTTGGGCACTAAATCTAGCAAACAGTTAATTATGCTGAGATAATTAGATAGCTGAAAGTGTTGGATTTAGTTCTTTTCCATAGTTCATTTTCATTTACTACCAAGTCTTCATGATTCTCTGCAGGCAGAAATTATTAGTATTCTATTCTTAGGTAGAATAGTGAATGACTGACAAACGATTAAAACTTTCAGAAAAATGTGACAGAAACCTTCATGTTGACCTATTCACATATTTTCTTTTAAAAAAGAAACAATATTTTTTCTTTTTTGAAAATTCACCCTAATTGAAAATCTAAATTAAATGCAGAAAACTATCAGTCTAGCCATCAAAGCGCAAACATATTTTCTAGAGCATTTGAAAGCAATGCAAAGAACATGATTTATGACTTTGCTGCTGTTTTATAAAAATAAACCCAAACGTGCTGGTTAAAATAATCAGCATATGTTGTATAAGCCCATATCAGAAAATATGTGCTTTAATTTGAGATCAAGTGCACCATAAAACATGATGCAGTGAAGTACAAGTTCACCTCCTACCCTGAACAGTGGCTTTTCATCTTGTCACAGTCACATTTGCCTTTACTTATGAAACCTAAGCTTTGCCAATCCTTGCCTGTCAACTCGGAATAACTTGATGACCATTGTTAGAATACACATGACTACAGGCTTTCTTTAGTCATCCTTTATGGCCAATTGGCTTCCTTTCTACAGAAGCAATACATGTTTCAAATCTAAAGAAAATGGCCATCACAGCCACAGAAGGCAATTGAAACTCATGCTGAATACAGGATTTGTATTTCTTCTTATTTTAAAGAGATAAAGAAATACCATGTTCACTTTGAATATACATTTATATGTTGTGAGTATACACTCAGACATTTACATAATCACAATATACACTATCATATTGACTACATTTATGAAAGTCTGTATACAAACATCAATCTATATAACTATAGAACGATTTCATAGATTATTTAACTAAATGAAGTCTTTAGTCCCAAATATACTCAAACCATACATACTGAAAGTTAAAAAAATATTCTTTCAGATAAAATGATGAACATTTTGAACAAAAAGTCCAATTTTTTATGTACTCTAATTGTTGGAGGGAAGACCATTTGTTTCCTGGCCACCTGACAGCTTAGACCTGAAAATAATCACACAGAAACTATATTATTTAAATCACTGCTTGGCCCATTAGTTCTAACTTCTTATTGGCTAACTCTTATATCTTAATTTAGCTTATCTCCATTAATCTGTGCATCACCATGAGGTTGAGGCCTACCAGCAAAATTTCAGCGTATCTGTCTCTGGGGGCTCCATGACTTCTCATTGACTCCACCTCCTTTCTCCCAGTATTCAGTTTAGTTTTCTCCACCTATCTAAGTTCTGCCCTATCAACAGGCCATGGAAATTTCTTTTATACATTAATGGTAATTACAGCATACAGAGCGCACTCCCACATCACTTCCCCTTTTCTGTTTAAATAGATTTTAACTTTAACACAGAAAAATTACATGTAACAAACAGTTACAAAGCAAGAATTCCAATTACTATATATATATATATATAATTATATATAAATAATATATATATATATAATGCTTTATCATAACTAAGGAAAACTATAACTACAACTATAAATTCTTCAATTCCCTCAAAGACTCCAAAAGTCATAATATTAGCAAAGTAAACCAGAAGTGCATTGTAAGCAACTTCTCAAACTCTAGAAATGACAGAGACACCTTGTTACCTAGACAGTCACCCAGAATTCTTTTGTACTGTTGGGAATCCGTCTTCAGCCTACTGGCCCATAGCATCCAGCAGACTTTTCCATGAAGCAGGAAATTTCAAAGAGAGGTCCACCTATATTGGCAGTTTGTCAGCCAGTTTCTTCTGTATCCTGCAGATTGTATTGCAGACTCTTTTATGAAGCAGGAACCCTAAAGGACAGTCTCACCTTTATGCAAGTTTAGCAGTCACTATCTGAAATAATCTCTGTACATCTAGAGAACCTAACATAATGACAAACTTTATTATCGATGACTATCTATTACATTACATTTTTAAATGAGCTGCGTAAACAAAATACCGTAATCAAGAGCAGAAATATACATATAACAAAATTGAGTTTAAATTTGTATCAATAAACCAAGATCCAAACCCATGCAAATCTCTATAGTATATCCCCCTTTAAATGTAAACAAACATTTATAAACAACGTTTGGGAATATGGGCATAGTTTATCTCCAAACTGTTTCCTGCTGCTTATTGGGTGAAGTAATTTTTGTGGTGTTTACAGTGACCTTTCAGGGGCTCTTGGTCCATTAAACTACATTAGTCTAGGAGGATTCCACAGGTTCTCATCCTCTGTGGAAACAAAAGAATCTCTTTTCCAAAACAATTAGATCAATATTTTTGAAGACAAAATATCTGTAGAGTGTATATGCTGGTTTAGTTTAACAGTCTGTACAATGAAATGTCTCTCTGTACTTAACACATCCACTGTCAAAAAAATTCAAAGAAAACACAATAGTATACAGAATCCAGGCTCTCCTTGCATATTCCATCTTCACATTGCTTATTTTTCTTTACTCCTTTTAATCTATGACTGTCTGTACTCTGTCTCATTAAAGATTTTACCTTTTATAATACCATTTATGTATTTTTATAACTGTCTATATTTTTTCCTCTCTCTCCCAAGCCTACGTACATTTATCCAACACTGTGACCCCATTTAGAGCTTGTCGTTTTCATCTGAATTTGTTTTAATTGCATATCTGTAATTCTTTACTGACTAGAATGGCCTTTTAAAATGATAAGTGCTTCTTAAAAACTTTAGTCGTGGCATATATATGGTACTGCCTGCTTGTTCCACACAGTCCAACATGGTGGAAGTCCATTCACCACCTCTGCAAGCCTTGCATATTGCTCCGGTTTTAGGCACACAGCAGGTCTATGTTGCCATTAAGCAAGTTGCAGTGCATTGTTTAAAAACCCCATTTAAATGCTCAGTCTCCAGAAAGAGCCAGAGGTCATGGTAGCAGCCTGGCCCATGGCTAGGAAACCACTGTTTAAAAGCCACTTGGCTTTTATTGCACCTCTTTTAAAGCAGCCCGTCCTTGCTTACTGCAAGCCCATCTGCAAAAAGAATTTGTGGCTACCAAAAACCATGCTTAACTCTGTTCTTTTGTGTCTAGAAATTTTTTTATGCTTTCTCATGTGGATGTAGTTGCCCTTATTGAAGGTGCCAATTGTTGGAGAAAAGACTACTTATTTCCAAGCTAACTGGCATCTTAGACCCAAAGATATCCACATAGAAACTATATTATTTAAATCACTGCTTGGCCCATGTGCTCTCACTTCTTATTGGATAACTCTTATATTTATCCCATATCCATTTATCTTTGCATCACCACAAGGTCACAGTCTACTAGCAAGTTTCAGTGTGCCTGTTTCTGGCAGCTCCATGACTTACTTCTCTTTGACTTCATGTCCTTTCTCCCAGCATTGTTCAGTTTTACCTGCCTATCTAAGTTCTATCCTATCAACAGGCCAAGGCAGTGTTCTTTATTCATTGATGGTAATCACAACTTTCAGAGGGGACTCCCATATCAAATCTAAACCTATGTATGCATAGAATTAATTTCTTTTTATATTTTTATATTTTTTTGCATAGAATTAATTTCATGAATTGTCTTAAAACTTCCCTCTGAGTCTTACATTTAAAAACAAACAAATAAATATACACAGACTTCCATTTTTAAGAGTCCTGTGCATTCCCCAAAGTAGAATAGTTTTTCCAGATGTTAACATAAATTTGTTGTTCAAATGGTGGCACCCAAGCATAAATTTACAGGAAGATTGGTGGAACACTGATTTGGTTAAAATATATGAAAGAACAATGCTAATTACATTCTTTTTGCCTTAATTTTTATTTACATTGATCTAGAAAAAGACATCACTATTTCTCAGATACCATTAAATTTTCTTGGATAAATTGTTTCTGTTACTCATGTTTTGTAATTGCATTAGAATAAACTCTTGGTCAATTTCTACTCATGGTTCCTTTTTTTTTTTTAAGGTTTTAGCTGATTCTAGTACCAAAATAACTGGGCCATAAAGTTTAGAAATTTGAATTCTGTCAAGCACATCCATTTCTCCTAATTCTAGAATTACTGCCAGCACTCAGGCAATACTTTCTCATACTCTCTGCTTTATCAACTGTGTGCTGTGTAAAGTGTAAAGACATATAGGAAGAGGTAGGAACACAAGATTGGGTGGCACACACCAGGCTTCATTTGGTGGTGCTCAGACAGTGGAAGGGATTCTTCCCACTAAGTTACCTTCCTCCCCGACCTCCACCAGTGGAATGTGCATGTGATCTAGAGGAACGGCAGAGTTCGGCATGAAAACTTGCATGCCATGGTGACATCACTGAAGTGGCAGTCTCATTGTCAAAGAACTCTAAGGCACAGCAGTAGTTTTGGGGTCTTTTATGAGTTTAAGGTTTTTCTAACCTCTTATTAGCAGACTTTAAATACAACGGCATATATATATATATATATATATATATATATATATATATATAAATAGTTCAGATTCTAAAGGGCTAACTTGTGTTATTTTGGTTTTAAGCATTTATTTTCCTGAAGGTCTACATTGTACTTTGAACATATTCTCATCCCTATTACTCATTTTCTTCTCTCCCCCATCATTCAACTTTCTTCCCCTAGAGGATTTTTACTTCTCCTTTCACTTAATATGTGAATATATGAATGTATATAGTCATATGAAATCTAGAAACCACATTATTTGGACTATTTTTATTGTTTAAACATGTGAAATAGAGACTAGTACGAGAAGGGTTTTTACTCACTATGGTGAAATACCTGAGGCAAGCTACATACAGAAGTAAGGTTTACTTCAGCTAACCTTTTTAGAGTGTTCACTGAAAGACAACAAGAAGTAGGAATTCGAAATCTAGTGGCAGTTGGGAGAGTCTGGAGAGAGAATAGTGAGTGGGATAGAAGAGACACCTTGTAGCAGTATCAAAGAGTTTCACAACACAAATTTCTTTCAAAGACGAGACTCCTGGGAACAGTTTCTTACCAAGTTGTCCCACCTAATTCGTGCCTAACTCTCAGGCAAGACAGAAGTAACCGATGATGCTCTAATCCATTGATCCAAATGCATCTAAAAGTGCAATAAGCTGAGGACAAAGTGTTCAGAGCACCACAGAAGGAACTGAGAAACTGTACTTGACCACTTACATGACTTTTTGTTGTTTGCTCTTTTGTCTCCTTTTTTTAAAAATTAATCTCAGAGTACAAATCCTAATTCATGAATCATCATTACGAAACACAAAGGAGTCCAATGCGCCTTTCTGATTGAAACTGCACTTCTCCCACTGTCACCAATTGCGTCACGGCTTCTCCAGCTCCTCTTGTCCCTTCTCTATGCTTCCTAACCCCATACAATAAACAGCTCTGTCTTTCCACACTCATCATACTGTTCTGTCAATCACAGCTCCCAACACAAAGACATGAGATACTATGGGCTCAAATTATGAGTGAGAGTAAATCTTTCTTCCTTCTAAGTTTATCTACCCAAGTATTTTCTAGAGAAATTAACTAAACATATACCAAAGATCAGTTTAGAATGACAAAACTATGGTTTATGGTGGTAATACCATCATTTAGGAGAGAGGCAAAGGATGACAAGTTTAAGGCCAATTATATAGATAATGATATCCAGCCAGAAACATCAGCAGCAAATAAATCAGTTTATCACAGCACTTCCCTACTTTTGTATGGCATCAGCTGGCCTCCAGGTAATACTGTCCTTAACCAGTGAGTAGACACTGGATTGTAGATACCTCCTGTCTGAATGCTTATCATTGTCCTAAATACTATAATCCTTTGGAATAATTCCCTGATACTCCTCCCTATCCATCAACGGTCAACCCCAGTGACCTTGTTTCCATTCTTCTTACTCCATGTCTCTTTTAAACTTTCTTCATGACCTTCCCAGGAATAAAAGTTCACCCTAGACATAATACATTTAGCTCTTCTCTTCAAGCATGCCCTTCTAACTCTGGCAGCCTTTCTCAAGACCAATTTGGGATATCCCATGAATCCATTTTCCTCTTTAATTGCCTCATTTAATTCCCCATATTTACATATATATCATTTTACTATATTTCATTAACCTTGGACTTGTCATACGCATTATCTACCCCTTTGGATCTGTGTTTGTCCGATATAGATCTGTAGGCAGATGATAACTTAAAATTCACCTTGATTCTTGGGACTGTTCACAAATGTTGCATGTCTCTTCAATCAGTTCCCATTTTCTGTTTCCTCAGTGGTGATGCAAATCTTGCCACTCTGCTGGAAAATCTACCCACTCCTACTCTCTTTTTTTCCATACTAAATATTTGACTAATTTTTTAGAGGAAAAAATAAGCTCCCATTTTCACTAACTGCCCATTCCAAGAAGCTTTCTTGCTCATTTACACAGTCTATTACAATAAATTTTCTTTCTCTCTAATTCTGCATGTTTTCTTTTCACAAACCTCCTTCTACCTTATCACTTTGGAATGTTTCTTGGATTTTGAGGATGCCTTTAAGTTCTCCTGTCTCCAACATCAAGTTCTTCCTCCATAATCCAACAGGAACTTAACTGAATCAAGTCCTTTTGCTTCTGTCTTTGACATTCTTTAATGTGGTTCTCTATTATCATATAGATATTCAAAACTGGGTTTCTGCACAACTGTTAATTTCCTTTTATGTAACCTTATTCAAATAATCTAAGCTCCAACAATAATGATTTACTCATAGACATCTGTGCTTGCCATAGCATTTTTCATACCATTCAATACAAATAAATTTCTTTATTTTTGCTTTTCATGGAGAATTATGGCAATCATACAGTTTAGAAAAAATCGCTGTATAAATTTTACTAAGTTCTTTTCTCTTTCCCAAATGTTGTTAAAATGTCCGGGAAAGGAGCATGCTTTTGAGAGAATGTGGTATTTAAGCTGTGAATGAATACCTAATCCAACTGTACAGCTAGAGGAGGTGTACAATTGGATTTATGAATTCATGTGTTCATTGCTAATGATCATATATTTAATTGTAAATAGAGCATACAAGTTTGGTCTATACAGATTGAAATGCCAAATCATAAATAATTATTTAAGCTGTGAATGAATACCTGATCCAACTGTACAGCTAGAGGAGGTGTACAATTGGAGAAATGCCGATTCTAACCTCAGTTATTGAAGGAGCAATTATATATGCTAACTGATTTGGTATTAAGAAGGAAGTTAGTAGAATAAATGGATTATCTCCAGGATGTTAAGTTTCTCCCAAGACTCCTATCTAACATTGTATCTACCACAGTACCATACACAGATAACATGTCCAATAATGCTTTGATAAAGGAATAGGAAAGGTAAGACAACTAGAATCCACTTGTATATCTTTTATGCTCAGTTTTTTAAAAATATTCTATAAAATACTCTCCTTATAGAATAGCCCTAGACTGTACTTCTTATTACTATACAAGGGCAATGGTAAAATAAAACATTTGTCAAAAGAAAAAAAAAAGAGTTAAAGGAGTTATAGTAGCAATGCCAGCAATCTCTGAGTGAGAATAAGGCAGATTCATAATTAATTTACTCTATATTTGTGCCATACTAGCTAAGATCTGCTAACTATATGTATATACATAAGATATATAAATACACATACACCGTACGTGTAGAAACACATTTTATATATGTGTATAGAGTCCAACCTTGTACATAGTGAGAATAATAAAATGTTCTCTTCATAAATAAGTAATAGAAGTCAGCCTTTCCTCCTCTCTGCCAAAAATAGAGCTCTAAGTGATCACAATACACTAACTGGATTTATGAATTCATGTGTTCATTGTTAATGATCATATATTTAATTGTAAATAGAGCATACAAGTTTGGTCTATAAAGATTGAAATGCCAATTCATAAATAATTATTTCAAAAGTAAAGGACTAAAGTAAATTTGAACTTTATGTTTATGTTTATGAACATATGTTCATAAATATGAATTTATGTCTGGAAAACCCAGAATAAACTCATTGAAGAAATTTGAGCCATTCTGGGAATTAGGATAGACAATGTATGTGAGGAAAACACATAACGATAAGCATTTTAAGCTTGATGAACAATAGTTTTCAGGATAAAATGCTAGAAATGGATACAAGGATGAGAATGGTCATTAGTGTTGTTAAACAGGACCTAAAGTTCTTTTTATTTTACATGGCTTGTTTGAATTTTCTAGTGTTCTTAGAATCTATTAGGAACATGATTAATTTGGGTCAGGGAGTTGTCAGTTGAAATGATGTGTTATTTCTATGCTATGACATCTAACTGTTAGTGTATAACCCTCAACATGCTTCCCAAGCAGCAACAATGAAGACCATGGATGCTCCCAGAACCTGGATTCAAGTGGCTCCAGAAAAACAAAGACATTTCTGACTAGATGAAAGGACTAGGTATATTTTATAGAAAATAAATTTTAGTCATTTCAAGAAAGAGATTTTATAATGGTTTATTGTCATACTTTAGCCTAGAGAATACAAACAGGTAGAAACACAATGAGATACTCCATTTGATAGGCATATGTGACATATTAAATAAAGCAGTAATATGTTTGAAGGGGTAAACAAGTCAGTTTGCAGAGAAGCATGAATTCCATCTTAAAGCAGATAGGGTTTATTTTACAGGCAACAGAAAGCTGTTAAAAGCTTTTAAACAAGGAAATATTATGAACAGAATTGTGCGTTAGGAAAATTAATCAAGCAGGATACAGGATGCCTAGGAAGCAAAAAGACACTTAGAAGCAGGGAAACAAGCTCTGCTATTGTAAAAAGCCGAGAAGTCATGGTGTTTAAACTAGGGTAGTAGCAGTGGGAACCAATTTGGCAGAATGAATGGAACAGTAATTTGCAGGTCTTGGCAACTGATGAGGCCCAAGGGATTTATAAATCATTCCAAGCTTTTGAGCCTGAATGATTGTTAAGATGGTGCTGTTGCCAGTTAAATAGGAAGCCGGGAAGGTTGAATAAATTTGAGAGGAAGAAGAGCAGATTTGGGTAAAGTACATTCAGCTGGTGGTGTCCAGTGAACAACTGGAAACAAACTGAATACAGATTTGAATCACTCAGGATATGTGAGACAGAAAGGTGCAATGATGAGGCTTTGTGTATACCTACCTTTAGGCAGAAAAAGGAGAATTAATGATATCAAGACATATGCTTTCACTGATACAAGGCAAAGGGGAATGTCAAACAAAATAGCTAACTAAGAGCACTTTCTGTAAAGCTGGATTAAATAATATATACAATATTTAATATATATTAAAAATCTATTGTATTTGGTGATTTCTTATATGGTATTTTCAAGTGGTCACTGGAGCAGGAAAACAGAACTGAAAAGAAAAATGTGAACAGTATAAAACACATTGAAGTTTTTGCTTTGTACAATGGAAAGGTAAGTAGCAGGTAAAATAAACCAAGTAAATCAGTGCATAAGAAAACATGGTTCATCTCAAAAATAGACTGATTTAAACAGAAAACTTTAAAATTATACAAACAATATGATTTTACTTATCAGACATATAAATAACACAGGCAAATATTTACAAATAAATGTCTTATACATATATTGTATATGTACATTATTTTTTAGTGGCAAGTTGATGGAGGAGGGTCATCTGTATATCTGTTGTTTCATTGGTTAATTAATAAAGAAAACTGCTTGGCCTGATAGGTCAGAACATAAGTAGGCGGAGTAGACAGAATTGTGAAATAGAGAAAGCAGTGTCATGCAGACACTTCAGGCAGTCGTCATAGGCTGTCGCCATGCCTCTCCTCTCTGAGTCAGACGCAGGTTAAGATCTCTCCTGGTAAGCCACCACCTCTTGGTGCTACACAGATTACTAAATATGGATTAGTTAAAATGTGAGAACTAGCCAATAAGAGGCTAAAACTATTGGGCCAAGAAGTGTTTAAATTAATAGTTTCCGTGTAATTATTTTAGGTGTAGAGCTATCCGGGTGGCAGGATGCAGCCCCTCAGCTCCATCTACAGCAAGTCAAGTTGTGTGTGTGATATTAATGGTGCCTGGAATGGAGACGGTGATGATGATGTTGAATCTGTAGTGATGATAGTGCTGGCAAACAGAGTAACAACAAATTAGTCATCAAAACTATTGTAGAAGGAGAATTGCAGCATAAAATTACTTTTGCTTACTTATTACTTGTGATATGTGCATACATGTGTGCATACATACAAGGTATGTGAAGAACAACTTTCAGAAGTATTTCTCTCCTTCAATAAATGCTTCAACATGCCATATTGCTAGCACACATAAATTGCTTTAGCCACATGGGTCACACATTAGGTAATTTATAAGAACCTGCCGTACACTGCTTTTGCTAGCCATGACTTTTGCTTGTATTCTGCTTTTCTTTTGTGGACTGGGTAGTGAGGAATCTGCCATATAACGCTGATCTTTTACACAGTTGTTCTCATGGCCAATCACAAGTTCATCACCTAACTGCCCACACTTCAGTTTCTGTCAGCAAAAAGCTCTAATTAATATCCCCAGATAAGTCATATTTCACAAATATATTTATATGAATTCATTCACTAAGGTGTGGATTAAACTGCTAAGCGTGTACTCTATGTGACAAGAAAATGGTTTTGGGGATATATCCATAGCCAAAACTGCCAGTGTTTCTGCTCTCATAGAGGGTTTTTTGATGCACTGTCAAATCAACAAATTGTATTAAATTTAAATAGTAACATCCCCATAGTTTCAGACTGTGTGTATTTCTTGAGATTAGCTTCCAATACATACTTTTTATTCCCTCTGTACTTACTATTTTGTCTTCTGTCATCAATTACTTTTCTTTATTCTAAAATTTCATAAAATATGTTTTGCGGAGAGGGTGCCAGAAATGTCCAGATCCTATTGCCATATTCATGAATATCTTGCATATCACCATAGAACCTTCACCTGGCATTGGATGGAGAAAATGACAGAGCCCCACATAGGAGCACCGGACTGAGCTCCCAAGGTCCTGATGAGGAGCAAAAGGAGGGAGATCATGAGCAAGGAAGTCAGGACCGTGAGGGGTGCGTTCACCCACTGAGATGGTGGGACAGATCTAATGGGAGACCACCAAGTCCAGTTGGAATGGGACTGATGGAACAGGGGACCAAACCGGACTCTCTGAATGTGGCTGATGGTGGAGGAGGACTGAGAAACCAAGGACAACGGCGATGAGCTTGAACTCTACAGCATGGACGGGCTCTGTGTGAGCCTTGTCAGTTTGGTTGCTCACCTTCCTGGACTTAGGGGGAGTTGGGAGGACCTTGGACTTAACATAGTGAAGGGAACCCTGATGGCTCTTTGGCTTGGAGAGGGAGGGAGTGGGGGTATGGGTGGAAGGGAGGGGAGGGAAGGGGGAGGAGGAGGGGAGAAGATGGAAATTTTTAATAAAAAATGAGAAAAAATATGTTTTGTGAAGTTCAGGATGGTCTGTAGCTCTGGTCCTCCCATCTCAGTCTCCAGTGTGAATGATCCTAAGAATATGTTATCACACTTGGGGCTTCTGGGCATTTCTTAATCCAGACAAACTGGTATTACACAGACAGATAAAAAGAGAATGATTATTGGATCACCTTGCAAGCAGTCAGCTTCCATACACTGAAAAAAAAAAAACCACTGAACTGTAAGTGCTGACAGTCAGTCACCTCTCCCTTCCGGACTAAACTATTTTTGCTTATAGAATACAAGGTTCTGATGAGGAGCAGAAGGAGAGAGAACATGAGAAAGAAAGTCAGGACCGTGAGGGAACCTCCACCTGGCAATAGATGAAGAAAATGACTGAGCCCCACATTGGAGCACTGGACTGAGCTCCCAAGGTCCTGATGAGGAGCAGAAGGAGAGAGAACATGAGAAAGAAAGTCAGGAACGTGAGGGGTGCGTTCACTCATGGAGACAGTGGGACAGAACTAATGGGAGATCACCAACTCCAGTTGGAATGGGACCGATGGATCATGCGACCAAACCCGTCTCTCTGAATGTGGCCAACAGTGGGGGCTGTCTGAGAAGCAAAGGACAATGGCGCTGGGCTCTGATTCTTCTGCATGGACGGGCTCTGTGGGAGCCTTCTCAGCTTGGTCGATCACCTCCCTGGACCTGGGGGGAGTTGGGAGGACCTTGGTCTTAGCATAGAGTAGGGAACCCTGATGGCTCCTTGGCCTTGAGAGGGAGGGAGGGGAGGTATGGGTGGAGGGGAAGGGAGGGAAGGGGAAGAAGGACGGGAGGGAAGGGGGAGGAGGAGGGGAGGGAAGGGGGAGGAGGAGAGGAGGAGATGGAAATTTTTAAATAAAAAAAAACATGAAAAAAAAAAGAATACTTTTCTTGAAAATTTTTGATAACTGACCTTCAAGTCTCTCATGCTGTTGCTTAATTCAAGCAATATTTCAGCTTACAAAAATGCAAAATATTTTATTTACTAGGATACTTAACATATCCATGAATTAATAAAACGTAAATGCAAAAGGCCAGTCTTCTAGTGAATTTTGTAATGTGCTTTACAAAAACATGATTGCCATGGGTAATAACTGTAAATATTTTTCTCTTATGCCAACTACATCTAGTTACTGATCTACTGAATCTACTGCAATAAGTATTGAGCCTAAAGTGTTTCACCTAGGAAAAAGGGGAGGGATGAGAGGTAAGCATTGCCTCTATATCAAGAATGACTTATGTCCCTCCTCCCAATTTATGACACTAAACTGGAGTCTCTCTTCAATTACTCTTTTCTAGAAAGATTTCAATCACATTTTTAAAAGAGTTTATTTTTTGCCTCCTCTAGCAATATGAAATAAGTGATACATTTCAGAAAATACACTACTAAGTTTCATCATATTATGAAGACATACCATAATTTATGTGCTAGTTTTCTCAATTTTTATCTGTCCCATTATTTAAATTTGGATTTCTGTAAAAAAGTACCTATTCAATTCTCAAATTTAATCATTTGATTTTTGCTTTTTCTATCTTTGAGGATAATTGTCTGTGTGTGTTAAAGAAAAAAAGGGCATTCTAAAAATCCTTACTATTTCTGATTTCTTATGAAGATGATCATTAAGATAGTTTCACTGACTTTCTTTTTCATGATCTCTCTCTCCTTCTGCTCCTCATCAGAACTTTGGGAGCTCAGTCCGGTGCTCCAATGTGGGGCTCTGTCTCTATCTCTATCCATCGCCAGGTGAAGGTTAAGGCTCACAGTGAGCCCGTCCATGCTGTAGAGTTCACATTCATTGCCGTTGTCCTGGACCTGGAGGGAGTTGGGAGGACCTTGGACTCAACATAGTGTAGAGAACCCTGATGGCTCTTTGGCCTGGAGAGGGAGGGAGTGGGGGTATGGGTGGAGGGGAGGGGAGGGAAAGGGGAGGAGGAGGGGAGGAGATGGCAACTTTTAATAAAAAATAAATAAACTGGAAACAAAAAAAACAAAAAAAAAACAAAGAAAAGAAAAAAAAAGATAGTTTCACTGGCATTTTCCACATAACAATTTGTGATCATTATATCTCCATTTAAATATTTCAGTATGCGTATATGCCTACACATTTTTCTAAAGGTGCAACAAACTACATTTATAGATGCACCATAACTTTTTTAAATGTGTGGCTTATTGATAAATCTTGTTTTTGTTTCTATCGACTTTACTGTAGTAAACAGCCTCCTAACCCTTACATACAGCTCACAAATAAATATACAGGACAGATTTCCAAAGCTAATTTTTCAGTAAGCTTATAATTACATATGTAAAGCATATATCCAAAGCAAATTCATACTACAATGCACTCAGACACATCTACATAAAGATACATCTGAGAATGTACAAAACAAAAACTGGTACAAGTTATTAAACTGTGCTAAGAAAAGGGATGGACTATGGAGGAAAATAGCATGAGATTGAATTTTTTCACATTCAAAATAATTTATAACTTTGAAATTTGTGTTTTCATTTTGATCTTTATATTTCACTTATTCAAAGTGTAAATTTTAAATGTTTATCTTTTTACTAGCAAGATTGAGATCTTCTGAAAATAATCAAAGAAAACAGCTTCAACCTGATACCAAATAAGTAGTACATATATGTTAAAGCACAGAGTTTGCAGTAGTCAGACCTATACAAAGGCATCTGAAATTCTTGAATGATGCAGATATGATTAATAGAGCCAGATAAATGTCTGAAACACGAATTCCACCCAAAAGCCTGTAAACAATTCAATGGACATTTAAACTTCATGCTCAAAGAACTTTATGCAATACCTGTCACTGCCAGAGTATCAACAATACAGTGTGCAAAGTGGTCTCTTGGGCAAGGACATGGGATAACATTTTAAAACAGACATGCATTGTGTAGTTAAGAACAGTCTGGGCTCAGCATCAACTATTCCCTACAACATAGACAAGACTCTATCTAGGTAGAATACCCTCTAATCAATGATACCTCTTCATTAGTACTTTTTGAACTAACTAGTTTTTGATTTGAGGGGAGGAGGTGTACCTTCGAATGAAGCTTGTCCTCACCTTCCCAGTGTGCTTTGCATGTCTCATACATAAAAGGATGAGTTAGTAGAAGTGCATGTGAAAGCTGACGTTGAGCTCCAGTGTTGTGACCTAAAGTGTAATAAATCTGCTTTTCACCCATATTTCCCTAATGTGAATTATGTGGCTATATATTAGATAAAGCAAAGGTGAAAGACCGCTGGATATTGACTAAAGAAGAGTAATTAGAGGAGGAAAAATTGTTCCATAAAGACATCGAAAATGTATAACTGTAGATTATTATAATTTAAAATTGAAAATATCCTCAAGTATAGAATTCATGTCTTCAAATAGATGAAAGACATGCATCAAAGACAAAGGTCTGAAAGATAGCATATTAGGCTAACAAAACTCTAAGAAGTAAAAAGGTTTCAGGATACTGTTCCAATGCCACAGTCCTTCCCCTAATACAGCTGTGGGTGAAGCCTGGCAGGTGGATCCAATATCCCCTGCAACATCACCTTTTAAAATCAATGAGAAAAGACATTGACATTACTTTAGGAGAAATAGGCAGCAACTCAGCAACTCAGCAAGTTTGTTTGTTTGTTCCTTCTCACAGGACTTAGCTCTGTGACATGAAAGTTCTTTCTCCAGCTGCACATCAGTGTAACTGAGCACAGCACTGCCAGAGCCCCAGCAAATGTAGTACCATCTCTACAGCTCTCGTGGACCCTAGAACCCTTCTTATGTATGCAGCAATGCTTATTTTGGAAACTGACTGAATCTGTCCATGCATGTAAGTTTATTATGTATGTTAAAATCATTTGAGGTAGATTGTAATTTCCCAATAGTAAATACGTGACTGTAGTAACTGAAAGGTTATATATCTGACATGTACTCATATGTCCATGATGTGTTTGACCAACTTCAATAAATTAAAGAAAAATTTTCAAATATTGGAAGAATATGTCTTTAATTTTTGTGCTATTTACAGTATATAGGATATGAAAAAAGTTTAATTTAAACTACAGGTTTAAGATTTTATCCATGGAAATTTTTAAATATAAGAAAAAAAATAAACCATGAAAAAAAAAAAGAAGGAGAAGAATCACAAAAAAAATATTACATTTAAAAGTATATTTGTTTCAATAAACCTTGCATTTTGATATTATCAGTCAAAAAAAGATTTTATCCATGATTTAATCAAGATTATGAAGTCAATAAAACAGTAATTCAGTCTCAATAACTAGAATTTAGTGATTTTCAGGTTTAAATATCCCTCTAGTGGAAAAATAAATGGTCAATTTGTTAAGAAAATGAACAGCTCTCCCAATCCTTCCCTAGTGTATTCAAGTGTTCTGCTCCTGTACTAAGGCCATCCACCCAAAGCGGTGAGACTCTGGCCTCTAGGCAGGTCTGAGGATTCCTGCAAGGGAATGAGGGCTCCTTCAGATTGTGCTGCGAGGTCTGCTGTGTGATACTCCATCCCGCCCTGCCCCCACCTTGGCCTTCTTGGCCGGGCAGCTTCCCTGGGCTGCCAGGAATCCCTGTTCTGGTGCATTGGAGTTCCATCTGGACTGGTGAGTATGTGCGACCCTGGGGCAATCTGCCCTGGAAGAGAGCACAGACCCCCTCGCCCAGTTCCTGCTGCAGGCTTGTCTTTGGTTCTCACTTCCCAGCCTCTCCCAAGCCTTCCCTAGTGTATTCAAGTGTCCTGCTCCTGTACTAAGGCCATCCACCCAAAAGGGAGAGAGGCTGCCCTCCAGGCAGGTCTGAGGATTCCTGCAAGGGAGTACGGCTCCTTCAGATTGTGCTACAAGGAATAGCTCCTGATCAGGCACTGAGGATATCCAACCAGATTCAGTCACAGCAAAGATTGGTCTAAGACACCAAGTACCTCCCGGCTCCATTTGAAGGAAGAGATGGGCAGGCGCCAATGCAAGAACTCCTCCAACAACATGAAAGGCAACATGACATCACCAGAATCTAGACATCCCGAAACAACAAGAATTGAACACCATAGTCCAGAAGATATAGAAGAAACCGACCTTAAACAGTACTTTATGAAAATAATAGAGGACCTTAAACAGGAGGTAAAAAACTGCCATAAAGAAATGGAGATGACAAACAAAAAGGTAGACAAAATGAATAAATCTCTCAAAGATACCCAAGAAAAACAAGAAAAACCAATCAAACAGGTAAGGGAAACAGTACAAGACTTGGAAAATGAAATGGAGGTAATGAAGAAAACACAATCTGAGGGAAGACTGGAAATGGAAATTCTGAGTAAACGAACAGAAACTTCAGAGATAATTATTTCCAACTGAATACAAGAGATGGAAGAAAGAATCTCAGATTCTGAAGATACTATAGAGGAAATAAACTCACAGATTAAAGAACAAAATGAGAAGCCAAGGATAATGGCTCTGGGCTATGATTCTTCTGCATGGATGGGCTGTGTGGGAGACTTCTCAGCTTGGTTGATCACCTTCCTGGACCTGGGGAGAGTTGGGAGGACCTTGGTCTTAACATAGAGTAGGGAACACCGATGGCTCCTTGTCCTGGAGAGGGAGGGAGGGGGGTATAGGTGGAAGGAGGGGAGGGAAGGGGGAGAAGAAGGGGAGGAGAGGGAAGTTTTTAAATATAAAAAAATAAACCATAAAAAAGAAAAAAAGAACAAAACAAATCCAACAAATTCTTAACACAAAACATCCAGGAAATCTGGGACACCATGAAAAGACCAAACCTAAGAATAATTGGGGTAGAAGAAGGAAAAGAATTACAACTCAAAGGCCCAGAAAATATATTCAACAAAATTATAGAAGAAAACTTCCCCAACCTAAAGAAGGATTTTCCTATGAAGGTACAAGAAGCCTACAGAACACCGAATAGACTGGATCAAAACAAAGCATCCCCATGCCATATAATAATCAAAACACAAAACATACAGAATAAAGAACAGATATTAAAAGCTGCATAGGAAAAAGGTCAAGTAACATATAAAGGGAAACCTATCAGAATTACACCTGATTTCTCAATGGAAACCATGAAAGCCAGAAGAGCTTGGATAGATGTGCTACAGACACTAAGGGAACATGGATACAAGCCTAGACTACTATACCCAGCAAAGCTTGCATTCACCATTGATGGAGAAAACAAGATATTCCAGGACAAAAACAGATTTAAACAATACGTAGCCACAAATCCAGCCTTGCAGAAAGTAATAGAAGGAAAATCACAAACCAAGGAGTCCAACAACACCCACAATAACTCAGGCATCTAGCGACCCTTCACCAGCACAACTAGAAGAAGGGTAACACACAAACTCTACTACCAGAAAAAAAAAATGAAAGGAGTTAACAACCACTGGTCATTAATATCACTGAATATCAATGGACTCAATTCACCTATAAAAAGGCACAGGCTAAGAGATTGGATACAAAAACAGGATCCAACATTCTGCTGTTTACAAGAAACATACCTCAACCACAAAGACAGACATCTACTCAGAGTAAAGGGTTGGGGGATGGTTTATCAAGCAAATGGTCCTAAGAAACAAGCTGGTGTGGCCATACTAATTTCTAACAAAGTTGACTTCAAACTAAAATCAATCAGAAGAGATGGAAAGGGACACTTTATACTCATAACAGGAAAAATCCATCAGATTGAAGTCTCAATCCTGAATATCTATGCCCCTAATATAAAAGCACCCACTTATGTAAAAGAAAAATTACTAGAACTCAAGGCAGCCATCAAACCACACACATTAATAGTAGGAGACTTCAACACTCCTCTCTCACCAATGGAAAGGTCAATCAGACAGAAACCTAACAGAGAATTAAAAGACTTAATGGAGGTAATGAACCAAATGGAATTAACAGACATCTATAGAACATTCCACCTAAAAAGGAAAGAATATACCTTCTTCTCTGTGGCTCACGGAACCTTTTCGAAAATTGACCATATACTTGGTAACAAAGCAAACTTCCACAGTTACAAAAAATATTAGTAACTACCTGTGTCTTATCGGATCACCATGGATTAAAATTAGAATTCAACAACAATGCTACCCCCAGAAAGCCTACAAACTCATGGAAACTGAACAGTCAACTACTGAACCACAGCTGGGTCAAGGAAGAAATATTTAATGAAAACAAAGACACAACATACTCAAACCTATGGGACACAATGAAAGCAGTGCTAAGAGGAAAGTTCATAGCACTAAGTGCCCACTTAAAGAAAATGGAGAAAGCACTCATTCGAGACTTAACAACACACCTGAAAGCTCTAGAAAAAAAGAAGCAGATTCACCTAGGAGGAGTAGAAGACTGGAAATAATCAAACTGAGGGCAGAAATCAGCAAAATAAAAACACAGAATACAATCCAAAGAATCAATGAAACAAAAAGCTGGTTCTTGGAGAAAATCAACAAGATTGACAAACCCCTAGCCAAACTAATCAAATGGCAGAGAGAGAACAAGAAAATTAATAAGATCAGAAATGAAAAGGGGGACATAACCACAGACACAGAGGAAATTCAGAGAATCATTAGATCTTACTACAAAAGCCTGTATGCCACAAAATTGGAAAATGTAAAAGAAATGGACAGTTTTTTAGATAAATACCATATACCAAAGTTAAACCAGGACCAGGTAAATGCTCTAAATCGTCCTGTTAGTCACGAAGAATTAGAAACTGTTATCAAAAACCTCCCTACCAAAAAAAGCCCAGGACCAGATGGTTTCAATGCAGAATTCTACCAGAACTTCCAAGAAGACCTAATACCTATACTCCTTAAGGTATTTCATAATATAGAAACAGAACAGTCATTGTCAAATTCCTTTTATGTGGCTACAGTTACCCTGATACCTAAACCACACAAAGACTCAACCAAGAAAGAGAATTACAGGCCAATCTCACTCATGAACATTGATGCAAAAATTCTCAATAAAATACTGGCAAACAGAATCCAAGAACACATTAGAAAATTTATCCACTATGATCAAGTAGGCTTCATCCCAGAGATGCGGGGCTGGTTCAACATATGAAAATCCATCAATGTAATCCATTATATAAATAAACTGAAGGATAAAAACCATATGATCATCTCATTAGATGCTGAAAAAGCATTTGACAAAATTCAACACCCTTTTATGATAAAGGTCTTGGAGAGATTAGGGATACAAGGGTCATTCCTAAATATAATAAAGGCTATTTACAGCAAGCCAACAGGTAACATCAAATTAAATCGAGAGAAACTCAAGGCCATCCCACTAAATTCAGGAACACGATAAGGCTGTCCACTCTCTCCTCATCTCTTCAATATGGTGCTTGAGGTTCTAACAATAGCAATAAGACAACACAAGGGGATCAAGGGGACTCAAATTAGAAAGGAAGAAGTTAAACTTTTATTATTTGCAGATGATATGATAGTGTACATAAGCGACCTCAAAATCTCCACCAAAGAACCCCTACAGCTGATATACTCCTTCAGTAACGTGGCAGGATACAAGATCAATTCCAAAAAATCAGTTGCCCTCCTATACACAAAAGATAAGGAAGCAGAGAGGGAAATCAGAGAAGTATCACCTTTCTCGATAGCCACTAATAGCATAAAATATCTTTGGGTAACTATAACCAAGAAGTGAAGGATCTATTTGACAAGAACTTTAATTCTCTGAAGAAAGAAATTGTAGAGGATACAAGAAAATGGAAGAATCTTTCTTGCTCATGGATTGGGAGGATCAAAATAGTAAAAATGGCAATTCTACCAAAAGCAATCTATAGATTCAATGCAATTTCCATCAAGGTCCCAACAAAATTCTTCACAGATCTTGAGAGGACAATAATCAACTTTATATGGAAAAACAAGAAACCCAGGATAGCCAAAACAATCTTATACAATAAAGGAACTTCTGGAGGCAGTACCATCCCTGACTTCAAACTCTATTACAGAGCTACAGTATTGAAAACAGCTTGGTATTGGCATAAACACAGAGAAGTTGACCAATGGAACTGAATAGAAGACCGAGGCCTTAACCCACAAATCTATGAACACCTGATTTTTGATAAAGGAGCCAAAAGTGCACAATGGAAGAAAGAGAGCATCTTCAACAAATGGTGCTTGTATAACTGGATGTCAACCTGTAGAAGAATTAAAGTAGATCCATATCTATCACCATGCACAAAACTCAAGTCCAAATGGATTAAAGACCTCAATATTAATCGGAACACACTGAGCCTGATAGAGGAGAAAGTGGGATGTACTCTATAACATATGGGCACAGGAGACCGTTTCTTACGTATAACCCCAGCAGCACAGACATTAAGGGCAACATTGAATAAATGGGACCTCCTGAAGCTGAGCAGCTTCTGTATGGCAAAGAACACTGTCACTAAGACACAAAGGCAGCCCAGTGACTGGAAAAAGATCTTCACCAACCCTGCAACTGACAAAGGTCTGATCTCTAAAATATATAAGGAACTCAAGAGACTAGACTTCAAAATGCTAATTAACCCATTTAAAAAATGGGGCTCTGAACTGAACAGAGAATTCTCAACAGAAGAAATCCAAATGGCCAAAAGACACTTAAGGTCATGTTCAACCTCCTTAGCTATCAGGGAAATGCAAATTAAAACAACTTTGAGATACCATCTAACACCTGTCAGATTGGCTAAAATCAAAAACACCAATGATAGCCTTTGCTGGAGAGGTTGTGGGGTAAGGGGTACTCTCATCCATTGCTGGTGGGAATACACACTTGTGCAACCACTTTGGAAAGCAGTGTGGCAGTTTCTCAGGAAATTCGGGATCAAACTACCCCAGGATCCAGCAATTCCACTCTTGGGAATATACCCAAAAATGCCCAATCATACTACAAAAACATTTGTTCAATTATGCTCATAGCAGCATTATTTGTAATAGCCAGAATCTGGAAACAACCTAGATGCCCTTCAGTGGAAGAATGGATGAAGAAACTGTGGAATATATACATATTAGAGTACTACTCAGCGGTAAAAAACAGTGACATCTTGAATTTTGCATGCAAATGGATGGAAATAGAAAACACTATTCTGAGTGCGGTAACCCAGACCCAAAAAGATAAACATGGGATGTACTCACTCATAATTAGTTTTAGCCATAAATAAATGACATCGAGCCTATAATTCGTGATCCTTGAGAAGACAATAAGAAGGTGAAACCAAAGAAAAACATATAGTTATCCTCCTGAATATTGGAAACAGACAAGTTTGCCGGGCAAAAATTGGGAACTTGTGGGTTGGGTGGGTTGGGGGCAAGGGGAGATGGGGAGAGCAAAGCGTGAAGGGGAGGATAGAGAGACACCTTGGGGGAATGGGATGTTTGGGATATAGGAAGGGTGGATATGGGAGCAGGGAAGCATATATCCTAATTAAGGGAGCCATCTTAGGATTATTAAGAGACTTGACTTTAGAGGGGTTCCCAGGTATCTAGTGAGATGCCCCAGCTAGTTCCATGGGCAGCTGAGGAGAGGGAGTCGGAAAAGGCCAGATCCTATAGCCATACTGATGATTATCTTGCGTATCACCATAGAATCTTCATCTGGAGATGGATGGAGCTAGAGACAGAGCCCCACATTGGAGCACCGGACTGAGTTTACAAGGTCCTGAAGAGGAGCAGAAGGAGGGAGAACATGAGGAAGAAAGTCAGGACCATGAGAGAACCTTCATCTGGCAATGGATGGAGATAAAGACAGAGCCACACTTTGGTGCACTGAGCTCCCAAGGTCCAAATGAGGAGCAGAAGGAGGGAAAACATGAGCAAGGAAGTCTGGACTGCGAGGAGTGCTCCCACCCACTGAGATGGTGGGGCTGATCTATTCGGAGCTTACCAAACCCAGCTGGACTGGGACTGAAAAAGCATGAGATAAAACCGGTCTCCCTGTACATGGCAGACAATGAGGGCTGCTGAGAAGCCAAGGACAATGACACAGGATTTGGACCCTACTACACATACTTTCTTTGGGGGGGCCTGGCCTATTTGGATGCTTACCTTCCTAGACATGGATCGAGGGGGGAGGAACTTGGACTTCCCACAGGGCAGGGAACCCTTACTGCTCTTTGGACAGTAGAGAGAGGGGGAGTGGAGGAGGGAGGGGGGTAAATGGGAGGTGGGGTGGAGGCGGATATTTTCAATAAATAAATTTAAAAAAAGAAAACATGAACATGACATGAAATTGGCAGCTATTTCTACTGTATGTCACATGAGACATGAGCAACATCAAAAGCATATGTAATACTATGCTTTGTCATTCAGTAAATTAATCAGGCAATAATATTTTAAAATCTATTATGCATGTTTTAAATAGCTGTTTCATTTTAAGTTTGCATTCTTAGAAATTCTAAAAACAAAGGAAAGCCAGACTATAGTCCACAACCCTGGAAAACATAGACAACAAAGAGGACCCTAAAACAGACCTACATGGACCAACATAAGAAAGAGGAAAAGACAAGATCTCATGAGTAAATTGGGAGCACAGGAGTCACAGGAGAGGATAGAAGGGGAAGGGGAAGGAAATGAGGGGAGCAGAGAAAAATGCATACCTCAAATAAAAGCAATAAAAAACTAAGTAAAAGTCCTTAACAAGTGCTTTTTATAAAACTTCTAAGATTCTGATAATTAAAGGTAGTATGATGCACAAAAGAACAAAGTTAAGATTTTTTTCAATTTCTTAGAAAACAGATTTTCTAAACCTCACCAAATGAGAAGACAAGACACATAAGATAAAATAGCCTTGAATGCTATTTATGTTGAGTCCTTAATCATAAAGTCTTAGCTAAGCATGAATTTTTACTCTACTGTAAAGGTGGAAGGTTTCAGTGTGCAACACGCTCACTAACTCACATATACACACAAGCACACACATATATCCTTTCTGATTTTATGAGCAATCCTGTCTTCATGCTTCTTTAAACTTGAAGCTCTTTCAAAAGCAACATACTGTGCCAAATGTACAGTGATTATATAATGTGGACAAAAGCCCAGGGGAAATGTGTGAAACACATCAAAATCACTCCACTTACAACCTTTTACAGCCATTTGATCTAATGATGTTCATTCGCTAAGGATTGATGGACTAAGAGGCAGCCATAGTGGGAACATAAGACATATGATGTGCCAGTGAAACCAGCATTATTTTGTCTCTTGAAGACTATTTTACATGCAAAGTGATATGTCTATACAAAATAAATCTGTCCATACAAAATAAATCACAGGAAAAAACTATTGGAATTACCCCCATCTTACACTATATTTTATTTAAAAAAAAACCCACCAAGTCTTAGAAAAATTAAAGCAGAATTCTTTATACATATGATAATAAATTGTAAATTATATTGATTACTTAAATGAGAAGTGTGAATCAATTTAGTTTATGGAGGAAAATTAGTTTTCTTCTGGTTTGTTGTTGTTTGTTGTTTGTAGTTTCATTGGGAGATCCACGGTTGTATAGTGAAAACAAAAATATTTCTTCCACTTTTTTTACATTATATTCTTAGTTAATTTTTCAATATCTAACTTGATCACATGTTTCAAGATTCCAATACACCTGTGACTAACAATTTTAACAAAGACATGGAAATAAACCTCAGAAAATTTCCCAGATTACAGGTTTATTTAAAAAAAAAAAAAACAAAACAAAACAAAAAGTGAAGTGTAAAAAAAAAGTCTCCTCCCAAAAACCCAAGAAAAAGTTTAAAAATTCAGATTATACAAAAAAAGAATTACTATTGGTATTGGAGGTCTTTCTGTCCATGTGCAGTTTTCATTGGTTGATAAATAAAGAAACAGCTTTGGCCTTTTGATAGGTCAGAACTTAGGTAGGCAAAAGACAGAACTGAATTCTGGAAGGAAGAAAGCTGAGTCAGATAGCCACCAGAGAGTCGCCAGAGACAGACACTGGGAATTTTACCCAGTAAGCCACTGATATGTGGCAATACACAGATTAATAAAATGGGTTAAATTGAGATGTAGGAATTCGTCAATAAGAACTAGAGCTAATGGGTCAAGCAGTGATTTAATTAATAGTTTCTGTGTGGTTATTTCAGGGCTAAGCTAGCGGGGCAGCCAGGAAAAACAAGTCCTTGCAACATACTATTAGAATTTACTCTGGATCCCAGCAACAATCTCAACTCAGGGAAGTTATAAACTTGGCTGATTCCCACATCTCCAGGCTTCAGACCTGCAGATGCACAGCACTAGTCCCCAAACTCTAAGCTACAGAAAACACTAAAGAGCCAGATAGTTCTTTTGTACTTAGATTTTAGTCCTCTTCCAATAGGCTCAGGCTCCAGCCTAATAGTCACAAACTCAGCTATGGGCATTTCCCAGCATTAGTAGAGTTAAATAAAGATGCAGACGGGAAGCTCTTGCCAGAACAAGAACAACCATGTAATATAGTGTTTAGGTCTGCTCTATTACTAAACTCATTACTACAACCTCAGGATTCAGGCCAGCTCGAGAAATAGGCTGACTCAAGAGGCTTCAGTTGGACCAGTCCTTGAAGATCCAGGCATCTGATTTTCCATCGTGGACTGAGGATCTGAGGTCATCCTAATGTTAAGCCACCCTCATAGCTCTAGGCCTTCAGCTGTCTTCAGTATCCCAATTCACATCAGTGTTACTGGTCCATGCCACACCATGTGCTCAATACCTTCATATGAACATAGGTTCCATAACAGTGTCCCAGATTCCAGGGTCCAGGTACACTACAGTGCCACCAAGATCCACAGAGCCCCATGTGATAGGAAGTTCCTTATAAACTTAAGGGTCAGATCTTCTCCCAGGAAGTCAAGCTCCACTTGACATCAAAACACTCCCAAAGCCCATTTTCTGGTCTTATGCTAAAAATCCCAGACACTAGGCCCAATCTAGCCCAAGCTTGGCTGCACTAATCGTGCCTAGATTCTAGACTAGAGCATAGAGGCTGAGACTCCAAGAACATGACAATTTATCAACAGCCACCATGGCCCAGGATTTAGCCCTTTCTCTCAACACTAAGGAAAAAAGCATGGCAGTTTTGACTCTAGCTTTAGACCCCATCAAAGAGGCCCCCGCAGCATATGCAGCCTCTGTCTTTCATTGTTGCTGTTGTTTTGGTTTTTTGTGTGTTTGTTTGTTTTTGAATCAGGGTTCTTCTGTGTAGTTTTGGTGCCAGTGCTGGAGCTTACTCTGTAGTCCAGGCTGGCCTTGAACTCACAGAGCTCTACCTGCCTCTGCCTCACGAATGCTGGGATTAAAGATTGACCACGACCACCCAGCTTTTAAGACCATCCACATAGACCTATATTACTTTACCTAAATACCTGAGCCTATGAAGCTGGATTCATCAGGTTTACCATAGAGCACCATGCATCATGCCTGTAATTAAAACTAAGACTTGCCAGGAAAACCTCTGTGCATTCGAGAACAGCCTGGTCTACAAGAGCTAGTTCCAGGACAGACTCCAAAGCTATAGAAAAACCCTGTCTCGAAACAAACAAACAAACAAACAACCCCCCCCCCAAAAAAAAACCACACATACAAAAATTTAAGACTTCAGTCTGGCTCAGATTAAGCTAGACTCTGAATCCATCCATGTGCGCTCAGGTGCCAAACCTGTCTTTTAAGATTTATAAACCAAGTGGGGTCCTGTTGCCATAGAACAAAACCCTCTATCCCACTGAACAAGGGAACAAGCAAGCTCACCAAAGACTCTCAAAGCATTCATTTCTCACAGGCGTAACCAATCAGAGTCTTTAATTTACAGACACACTGTTAACTTAAAGCCATTCAGAAACTACATAAAAAAGTTTCCTACATCTTCCAATGCACAGATGTATGCCAGACTACAAGATCATGAATATGCATGGAAACATGATAGCTCAAAGAAAAAAAATCAAAGTATCACTGTGGATCCCAAAGATAACACAGAGCAATATACTATACAAGGAGAATTTAAAATAAATAGCTTCATCTACTACCTCTGACTCTTACAGTATTTATGTCTCCTCTTCTAGAATGATCTCTCAGCCTTGGGAAGAGGAGGCGTGAAATACATGTCCTATTTAGGGCTGAGAATTTCAGCCTCTTCTTTGCTGTACTTTGACCAGTTTTTGGTTCTCCATGTTAATCACTATTACAAAATGAACCTTCTCTGAATATGGTTGAGAGATGTGCTAATTCACATGTACTATGATAGTCTTTAGTAGTGGATTTAATATGATGCCCTTTCCAAGGGAATACTACCTAACTACCTTCAGGTTCCTGACCCATACATGAATGCAGTCATAATTTCCCTCATGTTGAGTGAGTCTTAATCTCATCAGAGTGATTGGTTACTTCCATTAGATTTATGCTGTTTTTGCAACTGTGGATATATCTTGTCAGGCCAGTGGCTACTGTAGTTCATAGAATTCACAGTTGGGTAAGATTTATGCTTGCTTTTCTCCTCTAGTAGAAAACAGTCCAGTAGGGATGAAACTTTTGGGTCAGTGCAGTTTGGTTTCTTCATGTTCTACAATTTTTGTGTGTGGTGTCCTCAGGAGCATGGTCTTACAACCAAGCATTATTATTTTGGGGGGTGGGGCAGGGACCTGTAATGTCTGGAGGATTATGGGATGTACTGGCAAACAAATCCCAGGGATTCCCATTTCTGCTTCTGGGATTTTATTTTTTATCTTATGGTGTCTTGAAAGGGCTTTGTTGTCCTATTTTAGTGTAACTCCAGTTGAATTCTTTTATTTTTGGATATGTATATATTTTAGGAAACCTCTAGTGCAGTAGCTTTCTATATGACTCTTCAAAAATGTCTTTTTCACCCATTATCCCTCTAAGCATTCCCTCCTCAATCCTGCCCTCATATTCCTTATCCCTTCTAATCCTTTTTTTCCCACTATTCTTCTTTAGCTTTTTGTACTACTGCATTCTATCTTTCTTCTCTTCAAACTCCCCAGTTCTTCTCCTCTAATTTCCCGACCATTATGGATATTCCAAATGCAGCACACATAACTGAAGACTCAAGGCTGACATTGAAAACATTCTCCAGATACAGCTTTGTAGTTACACATAAGAACTCATAGCCATCACAGCAGTAATGACAGAATATGCAAGATCTACGTAAGCACAAGCCATACACAATCTCAGGATTGAGTAGGAATGTGTGCATGAAGTCTCACTTCTAGTTATGAAGACTGGCAGATGATAGCTGCCAGGAGCAGACAAGTCTGGGAGATGAAGGCTATCTTTGATAAACACAGGAGCAGGCCACATATGCCAAAAGAAATAGTCAATGAATTTGGAAATATATCAATAGAGATTTTTTAAACCAAAGTCAAATGGAAAAGAATAATGAAAACATACAGAACAGGACTATCAAGAACTGTGTGACTTGGGCCGTTGTCATATTTGCAAAATTTTAGTGCTACCAGTAGAAGAGAGAATGAGGTAGAAGAATATTTTATGTAATAGCTGCTAAAAATATTTCAAAAACTAATGACAGTCATTGAAGCCCAAGATCACAGGATCTCACAACTATTAAGCAGGACAAGAACACAAAGTTACACATACCATATTGGAGTTGCATAAACCAGAGGCAAACAGAAATATTAAAAGAGAAATACTATATTACATAGATGGGTGACTTTTATAACTACAACAACTTATTGGGAAGCCATGAAAGGAAAGGGAAAAAGCACAGAATCTCAAAATACTATTTCATAATTTTCCTAAACTGCTCTAAGATAAAATGACTATGTCTTAAATGTGCAAAGCCATGCCTCTCATGCTGATCTTGCTCAGAAGATGTTCCCCTCTCCTTCCTGCCTATTTGATCGCACTTAGACAGTCTGGTGCCTTAAGCTCTTTGTAGTTGGAGAAGGATGATAAAAGTACAAAAAAAAAAGTCTAGCTTTGCTTCAGCCACTAAGAACAGTCCTCTGCAGATTTGCTTCCATATCATTCCAATGGACAATACAGAACAGTGGACAAATCTAATATTTGACAATGAAGCCTCTGTATGTCAATATTTTAAATGGCATTGTTGTAAACTTAAGCCGTGTTCATAAAATGAAGAAATTGATAAATGAAAATAAATCCTATGATTTAGATTGTGAATTTTAATGTTGGACATAATTAGGTCAAACTCTCTGTTGATAACAGATGAAACAAAATTTCATCAGAATTCTGTCTATTTTATAGATGGGCAAACAGATCCTAAATTTCATATGAAGTGACAAGGTGCCCAGAATTTAAGAGAAATTATCTCTTAAAAAACAAAGTTGGAGAAAACATAATTCTCAGTTTCACAACCTCTTATAAAGTTGAGGCAATCAGAAGAAAGCAATAGATATGTATATTAACAAAGTAGAATTAACAGTGCCAATGTATCTATGACCTGTTCATATTTATAACAATTGAGAAGGTCATTCACTGGGAGGAACAGTCTCTTCAAAAGTATTTTCTGAAAAAAATGAATACCATATGAAAAATAGCAGATTGCCACCATTTCATATAAAGTTCAAAAATCATATCAGGATTAATCCCAGCACTTGGGAGGCAGAGGCAGGCGGATCTCTGTGAGTTCGAGGCCAGCCTGGTCCACAAGAGCTAGTTCCAGGACAGGCTCTAAAACTACAGTGAAACCCTGTCTCGAAAAACCAAAAAAAAAAAAAAAATCATATCAGGAATAACAAAAGACTTAAATAATAATAAAAATAAGAAAACTCTGTAGATGAAAATCCATGTAGACATCTTCATAACCCTAGTTCAAAGAATGGTTCCTTACTTATGACACCAAAACCAAAACAACAATTAAAAGTTTTTCGGACAAAATTTTATGAAAGTTAAAAGTTTTCATATATTAAAGCATGTCATCAAGAAATGGGACGGGTCAATAGCATAGAAGAAAATATTAGAAATTCAGTAATAGTAAACCAATTAAGGGCTGCATGTGTTTCAGTGGCTGGGAACTTACATAGCATATTCTAGCCTGTGTTCAACACCTAGCACTACAGAGACAGGTTATTAGAGTTACACAATAAAGGAATAAACAAAGGAATTTAATTGGCCATCTTTTCAAGAACATTTTCAAGTAGCTAATAAGCAGACAGAGGAAAGATCAACATTATTGACAATTAGGAAGCTGAAAGTTAAATATTGCAAATAGTGTCCACTAGAATGACTATTGTTAAAAATAAGAGAAAATAGCAAATGAAGTAAAAATATGGAAAAGTTATAATGCTCATTTGTTGTTGACAGAGTGTAAAATGGTAAAATTACTACGGAAAATATCTCATCAGTTTTGTGATCCAGCAACTCTACTCCTAGGTATATCCATAAGAGAATTGAAAGTGCAGGCTCATTCTAAAGAATTGTTCATGAGTATTCTGCCACAGGAGCAGAATCCACAATAGCTCAGAGGTGGAAATGACATAAATCTCCATTCATTGTTGAAAGGCTAAACAAAATATAATAAATCCATAAAATTAAATATAACAAGAATAAGGAAAGGAATAAAATGCACACTATAGTGTAGATGCTTCTTGGAATACTGAAATTATCAGAAAAAAATTAAAAAATGGAGACTAGTCTTTGGACATACTTGGAGCAGGGAAAACTCAAGAATGCCTGTTGACTGAAGCCAGCTTTCCTTTCAAGGTCTCAAGAATATTGGGCAGCAGAAGAGAGGGTACCTGAGCTGGCCTTATCCCATAGCCACACTGATGAATATCTTGCATATCACCATAGAACCTTCATCCAGCGATGGATGGAGATAGAGACAGAGACCCACATTGGAGGACTGGACTGAGCTCCCAAGGTCCAGATGAAGAGCAGAAGGAGGGAGAACATGATCAAGGAAGTCAGGACTGCGAGGGATGCGTTGGGGAGATGGTGGGGCTGATCTAATGGGAGCTCATCAAGGCCAGCTGGACTGGGACTGAACAAGCATGTGATCAAACCGGACTCTCTGAATGTGGCTGACAATGAGGGCTGACTGAGAAGCCAATGATAATGGCACTGGGTTTTGATTCTACTGCATGTACTGGCTTTGTGGGAGCCTTCCTAGACCTAGATGGAGGTGGGAGGGCCTTGGACTTCCCACAGGGCATGGAACCCTGACTTTTCTTAGAACTGGAGAGGGAGTGGAAGTGGAGGAGTGGGAGGGAAATGGGAGGAGGGGAAAAGGTGGAATTTTTAACAACTAAATTTTAAAATTTAGTTGTGAATACACTAAAACCACTAAATGATATACTTACCATGGAGAGTTCTATAGTATAAATTACTTTTTTCTTATCACTTTGACAGCTAGTGAACGATCTGACCGTGGCTAAGTTTGAAGTCTTTAACAGAGTGCTGACAAGGACACCAGCCTAGGGCTAAAACAGCTCTGTCAGATACAGTTGTTGGCAGCAGGAAGGAAGAACTGCTCCTCCCGCCTGAAGAGGACCCCAAACTTGGGCACAGCTGCAAATATCCCTGAAATAGAGGGCAACACAAGAGACCTGGATTTTCCACAGAGCCTTACTGTTCTTGTGAAACAGCCTGACCAGTGTGGATAGCATCATTTTCCTCTTAACAGCCGATTGTTTCTTACCAATATCTCCTCTGTGGTTTAAGTTCAACATAAACTGTCTATGTGTTACTTTCATTATTAATAAAGAAAACTGCCTTGGCCCTTTAAGAGAACAGAAAATTAGGTAGGCGGAGTAGACAGAACAGAATGCTGGGTAGCAGGAGTGGGGGAGATGCTTCAGGCAGTCGCTATATGCAGCTGTGATGCTTCTCTCCAAGATGGACGCAGGTTAAGATCTCTCCTGGTAAGGCACCCCTCGTGGTGCTATATAAATTACTAAATATGGGTTAAAGCAAGATATGAGAATTAGCCAATAAGAGGCTGAAACTATGGGCCAGGCAGTATTTAAAAGAATACAGTTTCCATGTAATTATTTCGGGTGTAAAGCTAGCCGGTGGCCGGGTGGCGGGACACAGCCCGCTACTCCTTCTACATAAGGGACCCATCTCAATTCAGTCAATAGACACAAGTGCTCTCGGGCATAGAAATGGGGGAAGAACCTGTGCTAGTCTATTCAGAAATGCAGTTTCCAGAGTCAGATCAGGACAGCAAATGACAACTCATGGGGAGCAAAGCAAAGGAAGGAGAGCAGTACGAAGTGACATCAACAGTCCTAAGAAACTTCAGTGTTTCCCTGAGGTGGCTGTGAAGGTGTACTGGTAAAGGGAAAACTCAGGTCTTCCTTTATCTTTGAAACAAGTATCTAGGAACAAAACCTTTTGTTGATTCACAGACCAGAACTATCAAGTGACCTCATTTCTGACTTTTAGAGTTGGAAATGTAACCACACTCACTGTACACCCTAAATTGGTATTTTCCAAAGGAAAGCTAAATTGTTTTTAATAAGTTCTTCCAGGCCTTCCTCCATTTTCTTGAGAATATATTCTTGAGACTGAGCCTTCTCTGGCCAGAAGAGTAAAAATTAGCCAAAGAACATTTTTCTTTTGAAACACAAAGGTGCTCTTTAGTAACACTAGAGTTCAAATCCCTAACTATGGGAAACAAAATAATGCTCAATTAATTGAATTACTTCATTTACCAAGATATTTCAGAAAGAAAAGTCATGAATAAGTCAGTCTATTGCCATATTAATGTGCTTAGAGTGGTGTCTCCTTAACTGTGAAACTTGGAGCACAAAGGCCACTATCCCAGCAACCATCCTGCTTAAAGGTGGTCTCAGGATTCTGTGGAACTTTTGTCCTGCCAGGCTAGAGGAGAAAAAGAGAATATATCATTCCCAGCTAGATCAACACTGGAAAGGCTTCTCCAATAACATGAGTAATATGACTTATTTGCTATAAAGGGTACTCTGTTAGGAGTCATTTTTAAGAGCAGTCCACTTGTTTTTTTAATTTTTTAATTGATTTTTTATTGAGTTCTACTTTTTTCTCTCTGCTCCCCTCCCTGCATCTCTCCTCCCCTCTTCAACCATCTCCCAAGGTCCCCATGCTCCCAATTTAATCAGGAGATCTTGTCTTTTTCTACTTTCCATATAGATTAGATCTATGTATGTCTCTCTTAGTGTCCTCATTGTTGTCTAAGTTCTCTAGGATTGTTGTTTGTAGGCTGGTTTTCTTTGCTTTATGTTTAAAAATCACTTATGAGTGAGTACATGTGATAATTGTCTTTTTGTTTCTGGGTTATCTCACTCAAAATAATGTTTTCTAGCTCCATCCATTTTCCTGCAAAATTCAAGATGTTGTTATTTTTTCTTTTTTCCTATTCATTTTTTATTAAATTATATAATTTTTCAAATTTTCACCTCCTCTCCTCCTCCCATTTTCCTTCCCCTCCACCATTCCACCTCCCCTCCCTCTCTAGTCCAAGGAGCAGTCAGGGTTCTCTGCCCTGTGAGAAGTCCAAGTCCCTCCACCCTCCATCCAGGTATAGGAAGGTGAGGATCCAAACAGACTAGGTTCCCACAAAGCCAGTACATACAGTAGAATCAAAACCCAGTGCCATTGTCCTTGGCTTCTCATTCAGCACTCTTTGTCAGCCACGTTTCAGGGAGTTCAGTTTGATCACATGCTCCATCAGTCCCAGTCCAGTTGGCCTTGGTGAGCTCCCATTAAATCAATCCCATTGTCTCGGTGAATGGACACACCCATCACGGTCCTTTCTTCCTTGCTCATGTTCTCCCTCCTTCTGTTCCTCATTTGGACCTTGGGAGCTCAGGCCAGTGCTCCAATATAGGTCTCTGTCTCTATCTCCATCCAACCTCAGGTGAAGGTTCTATGGTAATATGTATGGAAGATAATCATCAGTGTGGTTATAGTAAAGGGCCAGTTCAAGCCCCATCTCCTCAGCTGCTCAAGGAGCAAGCCGAGGACATCTCCTTGGACATCTGGGAACCCCTCTAGAGTCCAATCTCTTGCCTACCTTCAAATGGCTCCCTTAATTAAGATATATACTTCCCTGATTCCATATCTACTCTTCCTCCATCCCAACAGTCCCATTCCCCCAATCTCTCCCCATCCTCCCCTTCTCACTTCTCTCTCCCCATCTCCCCTTACCCCATCCTACCCCCACCCCCAAGCTCTCAATTTCTGCCTGAAAATCTTGTCTACTTCCCATATCCAGGAGGATAACTACATGTTATTTTTTTTTTGGGGGGGGGGGTTCACCTTCCTATCTAGCTTCTCTAGGATCATGAAATATAGGCTCAATTCTATGGCTAGAATCCACTGATGAGTGATTACATACCATATTCATCTTTTTGGGTCTGGGTTACCTCACTCAGGATGGT
The DNA here is from genome assembly GCF_903992535.2 of Arvicola amphibius. Classification (NCBI taxonomy): domain Eukaryota; kingdom Metazoa; phylum Chordata; class Mammalia; order Rodentia; family Cricetidae; genus Arvicola; species Arvicola amphibius. The sequence goes on along the minus strand of NC_052049.1, from coordinate 63,563,547 downwards.
GCTTTCTATTTCCATCCATTTGCATTCAAAATTCAAGATGTCATTGTTTTTTACCACTGAGTAGTACTCTAATGTGTATATATTCCATACTTTCTTTATCCATTCTAGGTTGTTTCCAGGATCTGGCTATTACAAATAATGCTGCTATGAACATAGTTAACAAATGCTTTTGTAGTATGATAGGGCATCTCTTGGGTATATTTCCAGGAGTGGTATTGCTGGATCCTGGGGTAGGTTGATCCCAAATTTCCTGAGAAACCACCACACTGATTTCCAAAGTGGTTGCACAAGTTTTATTCCCACCAGCAATGGATGAGTGTTCCCCTTACTCCACATCCTCTCCAGCAAAGGCTATCATTGGTGTTTTTGATTTTAGCCATTCTGTCAGGTGTAAGATGGTATCTCAATGTTGTTTTGATTTGCATTTCCCTGATGGCTAATGGGGTTGAGCATGACCTTAAGTGTCTTTTGGCCATTTGAACTTCTTCAGTTGAGAATTCTCTGTTCAGATCAGTACCCCATTTTTAATTGGATGAATTAGCATTTTAAATTCTAGTCTCTTGAGTTCCTTATATATTTTGGAGATCAGACCTTTGTCAGTTGCATGGTTGGTGAAGATCTTCTCCCAATCAGTAGGTTGCTTTTTTGTCTTATTGACAGTGTCCTTTGCTTTACAGAAGCTGCTCAGCTTCAGGAGGTCCCATTTATTCAATGTTGCCTTTATTGTCTGTGCTACTGGGGTTATACATAGGAAATGGTCTCCTGTGCCTATATGTTGTAGACTCTTTCCCACTTTCCCTTCTATCAGCTCCAGTGTGTTCAGATTGATATTGAGATCTTTAATCCATCTGGACTTGAGTTTTGTGCACAGTGATAGATAAGGATCTATTTTCATTCTATTACAGGTTGACATCCAGTTCTGCCAGCACCATTTGTTGAAGATGCTTTCTTTCTTCCATTGTATACTTTTAGCTCCTTTGTCAAAAATCAGGTGTTCATAGGTTTGTGGGTTAATATCGGGTCTTCTATTTGATTCCGTTGGTCAACTTCTCTGTTTTTATGCCAGTACCAGGCTGTTTTCAATACTGTAGCTCTGTAATAGAGTTTGAGGTCAGGGATGGTAATGCCTCTAGAAGTTCCTTTATTGTATAGGATTGTTTTGGCTATCCTGGGTTTTTTTATTTTTCCATATAAATTTGATTATTGTTCTCTCAATGTCTGTGAAGAATTTTCTTGGGATTTTAATTGCCAAACATAAAAATAATAGGGGTAGAAGAAGGAGAAGAATTATAGCTCAACGGTCCAGAAAATATATTTAATAAAATTATAAAAGAAAACTTTTCCAACCAAAAGAAAGATATTCCTATGAAGGTTCAAGAAGCATATAGAACACTGAATAGCTGGATCAAAAAAAATCCCCTCACCATATAATAATCAAAACACAAAACATTCAGAATAAAGAAAGAATATTAAGAGCTGCAAAGGGAAAAGGTCAAGTAAATTATAAAGATAAACCTATTTGAATTACACCTGACTTCTCTATGGAAACCATAAAAGCCAGAAGGTCCTGGGTAGATGTACTGCAGAAATTAAGAGATCATGGATGCAAGCCCAGACTATACCCAGTCAAGCTTTTATTTATGGAGAAAACAAAATATTCCAGGATAAAAACAAATTTAAACAATATGTAGCCACAAATCCAGTCTTACAGAAAGTAATAGATGGAAAATCACAAACCAAGGAGTCCTACAATGCCCACAATAACTCAGACATCTAGCAAGCCTTCACCAGCACAACTCAAAGAAGGGAAACACACAAACTCTACTACCAAAAACATGATGACGAGAGTGCACTTGTTTTGTATTTGATTGTGATTCAGAGCACCACATGTAGTTTGTATTCCACATGTAGATTTACCCTTATATAACACAGTTAGCAACTCAATATAGTAAATAAAGACTTCAGAATGGAAAAAGAGATCTTTTGATTTAACTGGTTTCACATATGGTGGGCACATTGTAATATTAGCCAGATATAAAAGGGTTAAGGGAGTCCTGAACACTCTAGAGCAATGTGGGCTGGGCCTTAATGTGGTCATACTAAAAAGTACTTCCTAACTAGCATGACTCAAGGAATTGTCATTCTTGTGGTTTGGATCATGATTCATGACCGCAAATACCTTAGGGGCCAAAGATTGTATCTATCAGTGCAAGCTGGAATCATCTTCCCTCATTCTGTTAGATCTCTTCACACTACAACATGTTAAGATTTGCCATTGCATGGTGGGGTAACTAAAAACACATAATGATAAATACAGACAGGGCTACTGTCAGTATATTCATGAACCTAGAATATATTTCCTAGTGTTTATCGATTTAGACAATTTGAGTTGTATCAAACCATATGCAGTACTTTTCTAACAACCTCAAATCAGAAAATTCAAAGAAATTATACTTTGGCCAAAGAGAGGCTCAAAGATGACCCTAGAGGGTTCCAGAGACATTCATATATTGTTTCTTTATGTGGGAAGGGGTTGATGGTGTGTTGAAATGGCCCAACAAAGTGAAATAGGAAGAGAACCCATGCATGTACAGTACAGTTGTACAGATCTCTCTCTCTCTCTCTCTCTCTCTCTCTCTCTCTCTCTCTCTCTCTCTCTCTCTCTCTCTCTCGCATGTTTTTGCTTTCTCTGAGTATCCCTGGCTGTCCTGGCACTACCTCTGTAGATAAGATTGGTCTCCAGCTCATACAGATTTACCTGCTTCTGTCTCCTTAGTACTGGGATTAAAAGAGTGAGCCACCATTGTTCAGCAACACTTTATTGATTTTTGTTTCTTTCTAAAAATAAACCAACAACCAAATAAACAAAAATCAACTCAATCCAAAAGTAAAAGAAACACACACACAATCACAAAAGCACTGTTTTATTGGAGGCTTTCATAATCTCTCTTCCTCTTCTTCTGCATAGGCTCCTGAGACTTGAAGGGTAGAATTGTATAAGGACATCACATTTATAACTTAGTGCTCCAAAGTTCCCTACTCTCTGCACATCCTTCATTTGCGTGTCTCCATGCTAGCTCACCTTTATCACCAAAATTAGCTGCTTTTATAAGTAAAGCATTGATCTATGGCATATCAGCATGTCATTAGGATTTACTTAATTGCTGTGTTTCTTTAGGAGGTCCTTGGCCACATTAGTCATGTCAAATATGAGTTCCATGTCTTGAAATGGGCCTTATATCAAACCAGAAAATAGTTCTTTATTTCTGTAATATCTGTTCCACTTTTGAACCAGTACAGGCATTTCACTGTTTTAGGTCACAGGATTTGTAGCTGAGAGAGACTGATGACATCTTCTAGTAGCATTCAGAGTACCTCCTAGGGCACTGAATTCTACTCAGTAGGAGTAAAGCTTCTAGCTATACACCAGCTCAACTTCTTCATGTTAAATGTCACGTGTTAAGAGTTATCTTCAGCAGTAGGACCTTACCCTTACCATCAACTCATAGAGAGTAACAAATAGCTTTGAAAATAGTCTGAGATATGTGGATAGTTTCATAGGACCCCTTTGACCAAAAACTCAACAAGATATAACACATTGCTGGCACTAAAAGTTTTATTTGGTGACTTAAGATGTCTAGTTGGCTCAATGTCCTTTAATTATGGCTAGAAACCGATTATGAGTGAGTACATCCCATGTTCATCTTTTTGGGTCTGGGTTACCTCACTCAGAATAGTGTTTTCTATTTCCATCCATTTGCCTGCAAAATTCAAGATGTCATTGATTTTTACCACTGAGTAGTATTCTAGCATGGAGCACCGGACTGAGCTCCCAAGGTCCTGATGAGGAGCAGAAGGAGGGAGAACATGAGAAAGAAAGTCAGGACCGTGAGGGAACCTCCAGCTGGCGACAGATGGGGAAGGTGACTGAGCCCCACATTGGAGCACTGGACTGAGCTCCCAAGGTCCTGATGAGGAGCAGAAGGAGCGAGAACATGAGGGAGAAAGTCAGGAACGTGAGGGGTGTGTTCACTCATGGAGACGGTGGGACAGAACTAAAGGGAGATCACCAACTCCAGTTGGAATGGGACTGATGGATCATGCGACCAAACCCATCTCTCTGAATGTGGCCAACAGCGGGGGCTGACTGAGAAGCAAAGGTCATTGGCGCTGGGCTCTGATTCTTCTGCATGGACGGGCTCTGTGGGAGCCTTCTCAGCTTGGACGATCACCTTCCTGGACCTGGGGGGAGTTGGGAGGACCTTGGACTTAGCATAGAGTGGGGAACCCTGATGGCTCCTTGGCCTTGAGAGGGAGGGAGGGGAGGTATGGGTGGAGGGAAGGAGAGGGAAGGGGGAGAAGGAGGGGCGGGAAGGGGGAGGAGGAGCGGAGGGAGGGGAAGGAGGAGGGAAGGAGATGGAAATTTTTAAATATAAAAAAAAATAAACCATGAGAATGAAAAAAAAAAGATGTCTAGTTGGGGCATTGTCTCCCTATTGTTTGGTGACTCCAATTGGATTTCTTTCATATTCATATATATTCTAGAAAGCTTCTATAATACTACATTTCCATATTTTATATGACCTTTTAGTGTTATTTCTTTCTCCATATATTTTTTTTCCTTATACATCTCTTCCATGCTGCTCCTTATTTAATCTTCCTATTCTGGCTTCCTGTTTGTCTCTCCATAGCAATATATTCTATTTCCCCTTACTAGCTAGATCCTTATTCTTCCCCCAGTCTAGTGCTTCTCAATTTTCCTAAAGATGCAATCTTTTAATACAATTCTTCATGACCCCCAACCATAAAATTATATTGTTGTTATGTCATAACTGTAATTTTGCTACTTTTGTGAATCATACTGTAAATGTCTGATGTTCAGGACATCAGATACATGACCCCTGTGAAAGGGCCATTTAATCCCAAAGTGGTCTTAAACTTTTTCCTTCCCTGATCTCTTAGTAGGTACCTAGCCTCTGTGGTCATTCAGATTGTAGCACACATATTGAAGACTTAAAAGCTAATATCCACACATAAGAAAAAAGAGAAACAGACAAATTTGTCCTTTTGACCCTGGGCTACCTTATTCAGGATTATATTTTTTTCCTTACTTCTACCCACTAATGGTGTGGAATTCCCTTCTGTATGCTGTGAATATGTTTTATTACCATTGGATAATAAAGACGCTTCTTTGGCCTATGATAGGGCAGAAGAGAGTTAGGCAGGAAACTAAAATGAATGCAGGGAAAAAGAAGGCAGAGTCAGAGTGACACCAAGTAGCTGCCAAAGGAGAAAGATGCTGGACACTTACTGGTAGACCACAGCCTTGAGGAGATACATAGATTAATAGAAATGAGTTAATTTAAGATGTAAGAGCTAGATATAAATATGCCTGAGCCATCAGACAAACAATGTTGCAATTAATATAATTAATATAATGTAATATAATATGATTACTTGGGTCTGGGTGGTCAGGAAATGAATGAGCAGCCTCAGTTTGCACACTAACTTATATATTTCAGATTTTTTTCTTAAACAGCTAAATATTATTCTATTGTGTAAATATTGAACATGTTTCTTATCCATTGATGGGCAACTATGGTATTTCTAATTTCTTGCTATTATGAAAAAAGCAGCAATAAACATGAGTGGGCAATATTTTAGTAGAATGATAAACTCTTTTGGGTATATGCCCAAGAATGGCGTAGCTATATCTCGAGATAGTTGGAATCCTATACAGTTGCACTCCCACCAGCAATGAAGTACTTCACTTTCCCAGCATCCATGACATGTACTGTCATTCATTGTATTTATCTTGGCCATTCCTATAGATATAATATGAAATCTCAAGGTAGTTTTAATTTGCATTTTCCTGGTGGATAAGGATGTTAGTCATTTCTTTAAGTGTTTCTCAGCCATTTGCATTTCATCTTTTAAGAACTTTCTGCTTAGTTTTGTAACTAATGTTTTAATTGGGTTATTTTTGTTTCTTCAGTTTGTTTAATTTTATATATATATATATATGTATATATATATATATATATATATATATATATATATATATATATATGAATCGTTTCCTGCGCATAACCCCAGCTGCACAGACATTAAGGGCAACATTGAATAAATGGGACCTCCTGAAGTTGAGCAGCTTCTGTAAAGCAAAGGACATTGTCACTAAGACACAAAGGCAGCCTACTGACTGGGAAAAGATCTTCACCAACCCTGCAACTGACAAAGGTCTGATCTCTAAAATATATAAGGAACTCAAGAGACTAGACGGTAAAATGCCAATTAACCCAATTAAAAAATGGGGCGCTGAACTGAACAGAGAATTCTCAACAGAAGAAGTTCGAATGGCCAAAAGACACTTAAGGTCATGCTCAACCTCCCTAGCTATCAGGGAAATGCAAATCAAAACAACTTTGAGATATCACCTTACACCTGTCAGATTGGCTAAAATCCAAAACACCAATAATAACCTTTGCTGGAGAGGTTGTGGGGTAAGGGGTACACTCATCCATTGCTGGTGGGAATGCAAACTTGTGCAACCACTTTGGAAAGCAGTGTGGCGGTTTCTCAGGAAATTCGGGATCAACCTACCCAAGGACCCAGCAATTCCACTATTGGGAATCTACCCAAGAGATGCCCAATCATACAACAAAAGCATATGCTCATCTATGTTCATAGCAGCATTATTTGTAATAGCCAGATCGTGGAAACAACCTAGATGCCCTTCAGTGGAAGAATGGATGGAGAAACTGTGGAATATATACATGCTAGAATACTACTCAGCGGTAAAAAACAATGACATCTTGAATTTTGCAGGCAAATGGATGGAAATAGAAAACACTATTCTGAGTGAGGTAACCCAGACCCAAAAAGATGAACATGGGATGTACTCACTCATAATCGGTTTCTAGCCATAATTAAAGAACATCGAGCCTATAAATTTGGGATCCTTGAGAAGATAATAAGAAGGTGAACTCCTAAAAAAAGATATAGTAATCCTCCTGGATATTGGAAGTAGACACGATCGCCAGTCAAAATTGGGAACTTGAGGGTTGGGCAAGACTGGGCCAAGGGAAGATGGAGAGAGAAAAGTGTGAAGGGGAGAACGGGGGGAGCTCGGAGGAATGGGGTGCTTGGGATATAGGAAGGGTGGATATGGGAGCAGGGAAGCATATATCTTAATTTAAGGAGCTACCTGAGGGTTGTCAAGAGACTTGACCCTAGAGGGGTTCCCAGGTTTCCAGGGAGACGCCCCCAGTTAGTTCCTTGGGCAGCTGAGGAGAGGGAGCCTGAAAAGGCCAGTTCCTATAGCCATACTGATGATTTTCTTGCATATCACCATAGAACCTCCACCTGACGATAGATGAAGAAAATGACAGAGCCCCACATTGGAGCACCGGACTGAGCTCCCAAGGTCCTGATGAGGAGCAGAAGGAGAGAGAACATGAGAAAGAAAGTCAGGACCGTGAGGGAACCTCCATCTGGCGACAGATGGGGAAGGTGACTGAGCCCCACATTGGAGCACTGGACTGAGCTCCCAAGGTCCTGATGAGGAGCAGAAGGAGCGAGAACATGAGGGAGAAAGTCAGGAACGAGAGGGGTGTGTTCACTCATGGAGATGGTGGGACAGAACTAATGGGAGATCACCAACTCCAGTTGGAATGGGACTGATGGATCATGCGACCAAACCCGTCTCTCTGAATGTGGCCAACAGGGGGGGCTGACTGAGAAGCAAAGGACAATGGCTCTGGGCTCTGATTCTTCTGCATGGACAGGCTCTGTGGGAGCCTTCTCAGCTTGGACGATCACCTTCCTGGACCTGGGGGGAGTTGGGAGGACCTTGGTCTTAGCATAGAATGGGGAACCCTGATGGCTCCTTGGCCTTGAGAGGGAGGGAGGGAGGGGAGGTATGGGTGGAGGGGAGGGGAGGGAAGGGGGAGAAGGAGGGGAGGGAGGGGGGAGGAGGAGGGAAGGAGATGGAAATTTTTAAATATAAAAAAAATAAACCATGAGGAAAAAAAAAGAGAAAAAAAAGATAAAAAAAAAAGAATTTTCTGCTTAGTTTTGTAACTAATGTTTTAATTGGGTTATTTTTGTTTCTTTCTTCAGTTTGTTTAATTTTATATATATATATGTATATATATATATATATATATTTAGATACTAAATATCTATCATATGTATTATTGGAAAATGTATTTTCTCATTTGGTAGCATGCTGCTTTGCCTGAATGATGGAATCCTTTGCTGTACAAAACCTCTTCAGCTTCATAAGGCTCTATTTATTCATTGTTTGTTCTTAGTGCCTGTGCTATTAGAGTTCTGTACAGAATACCTTTTTCTGTTAGCAGGGCAGTGGTGGGCACATGCCTTTAATCCCAGCACTCAAACATATCACAGAATATTTGAATATTTTTCTTGAAAATTGTGATTGATAGTCTTGATGGGTATAGTAGTCTGGGACGCCATCTGTGGTGTTCTAAAAGTTTGTACAAAATCTATCCAGGCTGTTCTGCCTTCCAGAATGTCCCCTGAAAAGTCAGGCATTATTATTATGGGCCTGTCTTTATATATTACATGGCATTTTTCTCTTGTAACTCGTAATACAAACAGTTGAATGAAATAATGAAAACAATTCAAGACATGAAAGCAGAATTTCACAAAGAAATAGTATCTCTGCCCCTCACATACACACACTAAATTAAATAAAGTTGCAAATGAAAATTTTTGTTCTGTACATTTAGTGTTTTGATTATTATCATGGGGAATTTCCTTTCTTTTTTATCAAAAATTTCCATATTTGATAATCTCTGCTCTTCTTTTTACTGTGATAGAGGCCTCCTACTTTAGATTAGGGGAACTTTCTTAAATAATTTTTTAAAAATATATTTTCTGTCTCTTTGTTCTGTTTTTTTCTATTTCTTCTATCCCCATTATATTTATAAATTTAGTATTTTTATTGTGTCTCCAGTTTCCTGCATGTTTTGTGCCTGGATTATTTTAGGTTTAACATTTCTTTGTCTGGGCTATCCATTTGTTCTTTTATCTTGTCTTCAATACCTGTGATTCTGCCTTCCATTTTCTGTAATCTTTTAGTGAGGCTTACCTCTGAGATTTTTGTTTGACATTCTAAAATTTTCATTTGCAACTTTATTTAATTTAGTGTGTGTATGTGAGGGGCAGAAATACTATTTCTTTATGAAATTCTGCTTTCATGTCTTGAATTGTTTTCATTATTTCATTCAACTGTTTGTGGTTTCATGGACTTCATTATGGAATTTACTCATGTCCTCTTTGGACATATTCATGGCTGCTGTGTTAACTCTTTGTCCTATGATGAAGATACATTGCATTTCTGAACACCCACTGCACTAGCACTACTGACATGTTCTGGATTCATATTTTCTTGGGGTTGATGGTTATATTTTTGTACTGGGATCTAGGTTTCTAGATTTATGATGTTAGATATATCTCTTGGTGTCACTATCTAGCCTTGTCTTTGTTGGGTGGGCATTCTGTTCTTTGGTTTCTGTTGCCTTCTCTGGATTCTAGGGTACATGGTAGAAAGTGCATTTCCACAAGTCAGCACATAATAGAAAAGAATGGAGTTAGGCTAGGAGAGAGTTTAAGTAGAAAAATTGAGGACTATCGGGGTCCACATGAAACATCAGATCCCAAGGGAATGAAGGTGGGTAAGAAGGAAGAGTTCTTGTAAGCAAGCTGCTAACCAGAATAACAATAAGTCTGACATGATCTTAATGGAAGACAGTGTAGTGTGAAGCGGCGGGACTGCGTCCCGCCACCTGGCCACCGGCTAGCTTTACACCCGAAATAATTACACGGAAACTGTATTCTTTTAAAACACTGCCTGGCCCATAGTTTCAGCCTCTTATTGGTTAATTCTCACATCTTCCTTTAACCCATATTTAGTAATCTGGGTAGCACCACGAGGTGTGGCTTACCAGGAGAGATCTTAACCTGCGTCCATCTCGGAGAGGAGCAGCATGGAGACTCCTATGGCGAATGCCTGAAGCGTCTCCCCAACTCTACTTCCTTGTTCCCACAATTCTGTTCTGTCTACTCCACCTACCTAATTTTCTGTCCTCTTAAAGGGCCAAGGCAGTTTTCTTTATTAATTAACCAATGAAAGAAACATAGACAGATAACTCTCCTCCATCATTTCCCCTTTTTCTGTTTAAACAAAAAAGAAAGGCTTCAACTTTAACATAGCAAAATTACATATAACAAAACAGTTATCAAGCAAGTATTACAATTACAATATTTAAATCTATTTTATCTTTTATCATAACTTAGGAAAGCTATAACTATCTATTTATTCTTCAACTCCATCAAAGACTCCAGAAGGATATAATGCTACCTAAGTAAACAAGAAATAAGTAACTTATAAAACTCTAGAAATGACAGAGACAACTCGCTGTCTGGACAGTCACCCAAAGTTCCTCTGTACCGTTGGGGCATCCATCTTCGGGCTTCAGGCCCACAGTATCCAGCAGACATTTCCATGAAGCAGAAAAATTCCAAAGACAGTTCAGTCACTTTCTGCTGTGTCCTGCAGAACGTCTCGCAGACTCTTTCACGAATCAGGAACCCTGAGAGACCATCTCACCTTTAGGCAAGTTTAGCAGTCCTCTTTCTGTGGGTTCCTTGTGTCCAGTTTATGCAACAGTCCAGGCAAGAGCAGTTTCTTGCCTAAATGGCTAACAAACTCCATAAGTAGCCTCTTCGATGCCCATCTTCCTCTTGAAGTAGATTGGTGCTGCCAGGAGCAGACGTGTCTCATTGTCATGAAAAACCCTAAGTTATTAAAACATTAAATGCCATATTCTGCAGTCTTTGAAAGATATGAAGAATGTCTATCTAACTGAAATATATCTCTACATATCTAGAAAATCTAATAACATAACTACAAGCTTAACTATTATCAATGATTATCCATTAACAACCTATATTTCCTAATTATACATTACAGTTTTTAAAATGAACTACAATCACAATAGCTTAATCAAGATCAGAAATACATATAACAAAATTGACCTTAAAATCTATACCAATGCAAATTCATATCTATATCATCTCCCCCTTTAAATGTAAAAGAACATTTATAAGCAATATTTGGGAAAATGGGCGCAGTTTTTTTTCTCCAAACTGCTTCCCGCTGAATGGGGGCGCTGTTATTTAGGTCTTTCATGGTGTAACCTGTGTGCTAGGTTCCTCTCAGTTGGCTGAAGGGGAAGCCTAGCCCAAAACCTTGTTTTGTAAGGCGTGTCCCCCTTGGTTTAAAGGCGTGTCCCCCTTGGTCTAAAGGCGTGTCCCTCTTAGGCGTGTCCCTCTTAGGCGTGTCCCCCTTAGGCTAATATTGACTTATAAAATCTTGCGGGCCTGCGGCCTGCCTGCTCTTTGTTTTCCTGCCCTCCTCGCTGGAACCTTGGATTTGTAAGTTCCCTTTCCTTTCCTTTATTAAAACTGACTTATATATATATATATTAAAGCTTGTCTGGTGAATCATAACTGCCGATCAACCACGCACCTTCAGTTGGCAGTTGAGTGAATTAATTTTTTGAAGATGTTCACAGCAACCTTTCAGGAGGGCGTGGTCTATCATACCATATTGGGATAGAAGCAATCCACAGAGTCTCGTCCTCTGTGAAAACAAAAGAAGAAACTCTTTTCCAAAGCATCATGTTCTTAGATCCAAATCCTGAAGTCATACCGTTAAGATGTCCATTCTGGTCTAGCCTGGCAGCCCATATAATGAAATGTCTCTCTGTACTTAGCTCCTTTACAGTCAAAAAAATCAAAGAAAACACAATAAAATACATAATCCAGACTCTCTGTGAATTTTCCATTTTTACGTGGCTTATTTTTACTCTATCACTTTACTTCTTTTAATCTATAACTATCTGTACTCTGTCTCTTTAAAGACTACCCTTTTTTAAGGCATTAACTTTTTTATATTTTTTTCTTCTCTCTCTCAAGCCTACGTAATTCATATGTCTGAATCTGTCCTATTGTGAATCTGTAATTTTTTTACTACCCAGAAGCACTTTTGTTTTATGCTTTTAAATCGCTATGCACTTATGAATCTAAGCTGTGACATTCCTAGGTCAAAAACAGGTACTGTGAGCTTGCCACGCTCAGTCCACCATGGCGGAGCCGTTTATGACTCTGAATCGGTTGCAGCTCTGAGCTGCAGAGCTGCGGGCTGCTCTGGATGTTGGCTCCACCTCTCTCCAATTTCAAAATGGAGGACGTACCATTTTCTGCTAGCTCTGGGGCTGCCAGGTAGGAGCCGCACTCAGCACTTTAACTCTGAGACTGAGCATGCGGCACAGAAACTCTTTTCATCCAAGTTACAATCAAATCTGACACGCAAAGCACTGTGCAGTCTGAAAAACATCTCTCTGTATGGTGGCAGAAATCCGCCATGTTCTCCCGCTGGCCTAAGCCTGATTCCGCCATCTGCCCAGGTGCAGGCAGGGAGCAGTGAGCCATTGGCATGGTCTCAGAGCAGCACTTTCTTTCCGATCCCAAGCAGGCACACAAACATCCAGTCCATAAAAGCCACTGAAATGCTTTAAAGCCAGAGTTCGCACTGGCGGCACAGCACCAGGAAGCCGCGTTTTAAAATGACTCAGCGTTTTCTCTGCCGCTATTGCCGAAACAGGAAATCTCTCTACAGCACGTCCAGGCAAACAGCAAAAAGCTGTGTTAAACTCTCTCTCTCCTTTATTTAAAGCTTTTTCAGGTTTTTACGTGGATTTAGTCACCACGTTGGAGCACCAATCTGTAGAGTGAAGCAGCGGGGCTGCGTCCCGCCACCCGCCACCCGGCCGCCGGCTAGCTTTACACCCGAAATAATTACATGGAAACTGTATTCTTTTAAAACACTGCCTGGCCCATAGTAAACTCCATCGAGTTCCAGGGCAGTGTGGCCACTGAGGGTCTGTGTTAGAAAGCATTTCTATGGATAGGTATTTGACACAAAGGAATGAATGATGTAGGTGTGTCTTCTATCTATCTGATGATTTCATTGGTTAATTAATAAAGAAACTGCTTGGCCTGATAGGTTAGAACATAGGTGGGTGGAGTAGACAGAACAGAATGATGGGAAGAAGGGAAGTAAGTCAGATGCAGTGAAGCTCTGAACCAAGATGGACGTACGCTAGAATCTTCCCGGTAAGCCACCCTTCGTGGTGCTACACACATTACTAAATATAGGTTAATCAAAATGTGAGAATTAGACAATAAGAGGCTAGAACTAATGGGCCAAGCAGTGTTGAAATGAGTACAGTTTGTATGTTGTTATTTTGGGGTATAAGCTAGCCAGCAGGCCAGGAACAGGGCGGCGGGAACGTGGCCACTGCTCCACACTACAAATGAAGATGATCTAGAAGAAAAATCTTAAAAATGGGTTGGCATATTTTAACTATCATCATGCCATATTATCCCATTCAAGAAATTTCTGATTCTTTCAATCAATTACAGTTAAGACATCACATTGAGTCCCTAATTTGAATAATATATTCACTGCTAATAGTTACTGGAAAGAAATATATAAGGAAGATGGTGTGGGGGGGGCGTGTGTGTGTGTGCGTGTGTGTGTGTGTGTGTGTGTGTGAGAGAGAGAGAGAGAGAGAGAGAGAGATAGAGAGAGAGAGAGAGAGAGAGAGAGAGAGAGAGAGAGAGAGAGAAGGGTGAGTGTGGGAGAATAGGAAGAAAGAGAGGGAGCTAATAAGATTCTGATAAAAATATATGGGGATGGGGTTATCACAGGTAGAAGAAAGCTAAGAACTGGAAGAGGGCATTAATAATCCAGGGAAATAATATTATTTATAGATAGGTACAAACTTCCCACAAATAGGGCAGCTAATAACAGAAGGCAAATCCTCCTTAGCATGCCCCAATTGACTTGCTTGTGCACATGACTCCCTCTCACGACCATTGTACCAGTCTGATTTTATTATGTGGTGTTTATGCTTTTAAACAGGGAATCAAGATAATCACTCTTAGATATTTGCTGAGGATTTATTACAATATGCTTTGATCAGATTCACCCACCAGGACTCCTCCAAGATCCATCTCCTTCTCCATTTATTCAACTTCCTGTCCTCTTTTTAAAATCCTAACAAGTCTGTTTTTGTTTTTACTCTCTACTCTTGGATGTATGACCTTCATCTCTGAGACTCTCAGAATGTGGCTGTTCATTGTACTTCCCATTTTGGTGTCACTGGTCCAGGGCTGCCAGTGTTATAGAGAACTTATATTGCAAAATTCTGATCACATTTGAGTGCTTCTTAAATGCTTAATGGAAAACAGAAAACCACCGTAATTCTATACTAACTTATGAGTGCTGTGGCTCCACTCATAGAAATCAGTCCAGCTTCCAGCTGGCACAAGGCCTATAACTCCATCCAAGTCCCAGAGAGAGAAACCCCTGAGAGACAAAAATACAAACTAAAAATCTGACAGAAGAGTTTTAAATTGCTTTCTTTTGATCTACTGAACTACATGAAGTACAGCATGTATAAAGAGACTTCTAGGAAAAGATTCTCAGTAAATGTTATCATTAAATAATTGTGGTGGAAATCATAAAAACCAAGTGGCCCTAAAGCATAATATTGGAAGACAATGGCACAGTAATGATTGCAATTGAGAGAAAATTAATGTAAGAAAATAGCTTGATGGGCAAGATAGGAGCACAGAATTAGAGTAAATTTTCATTGCCATAGTCTGAGAAAAAAAATTCTAATATAATTCAGTCTTCCTTCCACAATCCCGAGAAGGGAAAAAATGGCATTATATAAAGTATACAGGAATACAAAGTACTAGTTCAATTATGAGCTCTATGAGCTCTAAATTTCAAAAATGGACTTCTTCCTAGAGAACTCTGAGAAAAATTCTGATATCATCTCAAGGGAAAAAGGAGGAGTATGAGCCCTAGCGCTTGTCTCCACGAAAGAAGGCAGGACGGGAGTTCAGGCGAGTGTTCTCCTGAAGTCACAGTGCGGCTACTTAGATATTAATAAATTCAAAATCAGACTGAACAGAAATTATATTACAAAATTGAGACTTTCATAGGCCTATTTGACTGTTTACTCTCTTCTTAACCTTAATACTATGAATTTCTTCCTTGATCCACTATAATATAATTCCAACTTTCCTTATTATAAAGATATTAACATTTCAAGAAAATCTCTACATCATCCCAACATTTAGTTCTTTACTTCATGGATCTCTTGGTTTATTTTGACATGCATCATAAGACGTTTTCTCTTCTGTTGCCAAATCCTCTGCTCTCTGAGCCTTACTAACATCTGTCTTCAGTCGAGTAGCTTAGCCTACTATCTCTTCTATTTATTGCTTTTCTTCCTCCTTTTGAAGCTTAAATGACTCACTTAAACCAACTGGATTTTTTTCTCAAAAATCTTGTCATAAAGAATGAGCTTATTAAAGTTTAACATCTAACATAGACCTTAGGTAGAGCTTTCCTTTATAATCTCCTAGTGGAATTGTATTTATTATTCTTGCAAACTTCATGTTTTCTACTCCATGCAGTCATTCTGGGTACAAACAGACAATAGAGCTACCATTTTTAACTTGGAATTGTGAAAATCAGATGCATAGATGGGTAATAGATAAAGTATTATTTGGGATATTTTATAAATTTTTGATATTTAAAATGAAATAAAATTAGTTTACAAAGAGGTCATATTAAAGTATAGAAAAGTCTGTGAATCTTTTTTGTTGAAATATGATGTTATTTTTATTTATGAGCATTGAGACAGATGCATAGTATGTTTTCAGAGTCTTGTGTAAGCCAGGTGTCTAGCAAAGTAGGTACTTAGTGCTCCTTTATGATAAATGTAGAAATTATAACTATTATTAACTTATAGTTATAAGTTGCTTTGCAGAGATCTCACAAAAATCTAACTTTAAACTTGATTTTTTTGTATTTATAAAAGTGACACTTCTGTGGTGGCATACACCTTTAGTCCCAGCACTTGGGAGGCAGTGGCAGGAGGACTCTGTGTTGGAAGCCAGCCGGACCTACAACAGGACATTTAGGGCTGTTACACAGAGAAACCCTGTCTTGAACAAACAAACACCAAAACAAAAACAAACAAAAAATGTAGTACTGTTCAAGGCTTCTCAGATTGGGGTGCCAAGCAATAATCAGATAAGAGTGAAAACTTATTTCCCTCTGTTTTTAAATTTCATGTGATAATTAATATGAGAAAAGGGGAAAGAAGACATCTCCACTTTCATATGGTTGATGGAAATAACAATATTGACAAGATCAAGTACTGTTTTGATCATTAAATAATTACAGATGCTATAGAAGTTTGCAACAAAATAAAATGCATGTGAATGTCAAAATTCTGTGTTTGTAACTCATTGCCTTAAACATATGGATATTTAATTTAAGACAAATGCCCAAAAAGTATCTAATCATAGAGACAATTCTAGTACCTAATGCATAGACAGTAGTAGGCAAAAAGAGCAAAAATATACATAATGCTTAACTGTGTATTACATGAACAAAACCAGATATTTTTACTTCAAAGCATTATTCTCTTGTTTAAGAAGTTTGTAGTAGTGCCAATATAGCTACTTCTGAGAGGAAAACTGTGACTTATAAATCTATGGAAAAAATAAAGTCATAACTATTTGCACATTCTCCATGTGTATAATAAAACAAACCCCTAGAATTTGCCTATACCTTTCCAGTTGCAGGATGAACATAGTCAGTGAACATATTAAACACATTGAAACAAAGTGAAACGCATGTCTACTGTCACAGTATTGTGCTAGTTACAAACAAAGGGCATGGCACACTTTCTGCAGGCATGCATGACAAAACTATGTTAATTGCTTCAACACACATTTCCCACAAGTAGGACACTATGAATGGTGAGGTTAATTGAAGAATATCAAACAAGAAGCTTATAAAGGAATGTCAATCTTATGTCATTGGAAGGCTAGTAAGAGTCTCCATGCAGAAAAAGAAATAATACATCATCATGAAAAGGAGAGTCACTGACATCCCGGGGGGGGGGGGGGGGGGGGGAACTGTGGTTACCACCTCTAAGTATTTTCAAGAACATAATTTCTTTATTTTATGGCAATGACCATGCAGGTGAAAAGGAAATGAATGCAATGTATGCGTGGATGATTTTTAAATAAAATATGTGACAAAGCTGTTGTATTAAAACTAATTTCTACCAAATGCACAACCAATACACATTTCATTCTCTGGCACACATAAGACCTGTCATCCATAAAATAATATAAACCTAAAATGTTTATCACTGGGAAAATAAATGACCAACCTCACAATGAGATATTAACCACAGGACAATTGGAAAGATATACAGAAACTGGAAAAAACAAAAGTGGCTCGTGACTTTTCAAAGAATATACTGAGCAAATAGATGATTTTATTTTAATAAATACACTAAGATAGTAGTTCAATGTCTTCATCTAGAACTGAAGTCATCAATCTATGGCCTTAAACACATTCCCCACACTTGGCTTTTGTACATTTTGTAAAAGTCTTATTGAATCATAGGTACATTCGGTTTATGTAGTCTAAAGCTGCCTTTGAGCCACAATAGTGTTGAGTTATGGCAACAGAAACCATATGATCAACAAAGTCTCAAACAGTTCTAACTAGATATTTATTTTTAAAGGTTATTCATCCTGACATTGAATTAGGAACTTTATAAACTTCAGGGCTGAACATAGTCAGATGTCTCTTTCCTCCTCCATCTACTTTTCTTCAATCTGTAAAAAGTTGGATTACTTTCAAGTATTCTTTACTTTCTTCCACAAGCCATTTTTTCAAAGCCCATCACTCCTAGGTTTCAGGAGAAAACAGAAAGGCCAATGTTCTAGGTTATCATGGCTGACTTACTGTAACCACTCACTTCCCTTAAAGAAGATGGTAATTTTTGGAATAAACATGTGGAAACAATTTTTGCAACAATGCATCACTCAAATAATAAAACAGGAATATGAGACTACCCAGAATTCTCTATTCTTTAATGAGCAGAGAAAGAGAGAAGAAATATTTAGATACATCCATATTGAAGACATATTAAAAATATAAGATCTCTAATAAACATCAAGGTGGGACCAACAATAAACTAGAGACATAATGAAAACATTCAGCATACTTATACGTAAATATACTTTAGGTGCCATTTACCCAATAAATTATGGTTCCTCAGGCTACATACTAGTAAAATGTTTTTGCTAAAGAGAAAATAATTTTTTATTGATTTTTATTGAGCTCTCTATTTTTCTGTGCTCCCCTCCCTGCCTCTTCCCTCCTTTTTTACCTTCTCCCAAGGTCCCCATGTTCCCAATTTACTCAGGAGATCTTGTCTTTTTCTACTTCCCATGTAGATTAGATCTGTGTATGTCCTTCTTAGGGGCCTCATTGTTGTCTAGGTTCCCTGGGATTGTAACTTGTAGGCTGGTTTCCTTTGCTTTATGTTTAAAAACCACTTATGAGTTAGTACATGTGATAATTGTCTTTCTGTGTCTGGGTTACCTCACTCATGCATTTGTCTGCAAGATCCAAGATGTCATTATTATCATTATTATTATTATTATTATTATTATTATTATTATTTTGCTATGTCGTACTCCATTGTGTAAATGTACCACATTTTCTTGATCCATTCTTCAGTTGAGGGGTATTTAGGTTGTTTCCAGGTTCTGGCTATGACAAACAAAGCTGCTATGGATATAGGTGAGCACATGTTCTTGTGGCACGGTTTAGCATCCTTTGGATATATACCCAAAAGTGGAATTACTGGGTTTTGAGGAAGATTGTTTCCTAATTTTCTAAGAAATCACCACACTGACATCCAAAGGGGCATACCAGCTTGCATTCCCACCAGCAATTCAGAAGTGTTCCCTTTACCCAACAACCTTTCCAGCATAAGTTGTCATTAGTGCTTTTGATTGTGCCCATTCTTACAGGTATAAGATTTCCATCTCAGAGTTGTTTTGATTTGCATTTCTCTGATGACTAAGGATGTTGATCATTTCTTTAAGTGTCTTTCAGCCATTTTAGATTCCTCTGTTAAAAGTTCTCTGTTTAGGTCTGCACTCCATTTTTTTATTAGATTATTTGTTCTTTTGACAACTAATTTCTTGAGTTCTTTGTATATTTTGGGGATCAGACCTCTGTCTGATGTGGGATTAGTGAAGATCTTTTCTCATTCTGTAGGCTGTCATTTTGTCTTGTTGACCTTTGCTTTACAGAAGCTTTTCAGTTTCAGGAAGTCCCATTTATTAACTGTTTCTCTCAGTGTCTGTGCTACTGCATTTATATTTAAGAAGTGGTCTCTTGTGCCAATAAATTCAACTGTACTTCCCACATAAAGAAAAAAATATTTCTAAGTGGTTTAGGAAGCTTGATCAGACCCACCGCAGCATGTATGGTCAGACTTCAAGTGATCACATGGTGTCCTGCAACTCATAATCCTAGAACCAACCAGTTTAACTATTAGACTGGAAGTCACCCCACAACAGTGTGACTCTAGGGAAACCACAAAACATCTTACAGCCAGGAATCTCACATAAAGATCAGTAGAATTAGGAGTCTGCCTTCCCACCCTCCAGTCTCTTCCCACGGGGCTGCTCAGGAACCGTGGACTTCTTGTCACCCAGAGCACACAGTCTGTCCACTTGCCTAGCTATTAGCCACTCCACCTATGAGATACATAAGTAGCATGTGGCATTCTGCGATCTCACCCCCAAGTAAGAGTCACTCATAGTAGCCTCCATCCCACCAAAAGCCACCTAAGGACTATGAGGAATCCTGTGGTTGAACCCACAGACATTTTCCATTTCTGCTATGACTCTATCCTCTGCCACCAAAAGATTACATGTAGAACCCAGCAAGTCTTTCCTCCACTTCTGAAGACTATCTAGGAGAATATTCTAATATTACAGAAAGTTTGCTCCTGGGCTCAGAATTTTCACTTACCCCAATCTATAATGGAACCTTTTGCTGATACCCATTCACACAATACAGTTTCCTCTAACTAGAATCTAAAGCACTATTGACCAATCCATAAACTGATAAAATCGAATGACTACAATTATATACAAATGCCCAATCAACCAAGGTGAAACCAGATATCTTTATCAAAAAAGAAAAACATCAATCTAACTCTAGATGCCTAGATCTCATTGCAAAAACAAAACAAAACAAAACAAACAAACAACATGCAAAACAAAAACAATATGCTTGCTCTAGAAACTAGAAAATCACTGTAATATCCCATGAGGAAAGTAACTTAGTAATAAAGCGATAATTTCAAAATGGTAATCATAAATATATTAAAGAAATTTAAAGTAGATACAACTAATACCAAAATAAAGAACTCAAAATGAAGATAAATGAAATAGGGAAAACAATTCAAGATTTTGAAAGTAGAATTAATAATGATTGTAATATCTTTTTTTCTTTTTTTGTCTTTTTTTCTCTTTTTTCTTTTTTTTTTTATTAAAGATTTTCATCTCTTTCCCTCTTCCTCCCCCTTCCATCCTCTCCCTTCCACCCATACCCCCTCTCCACCCCTCTCCAAGACAAAGAGCCATCAGGGTTCCCTTCACTATGTTAAGTCCAAGGTCCTCCCAGCTCCCCCTAAGTCCAGGAAGGTGAGCAACCAAACTGACAAGGCTCACAGTGAGCCCGTCCATGCTGTAGAGTTCATGTTCATTGCCGTTGTCCTTGGTTTCTCAGTCCTCCTCCACCGTCAGCCGCATTCAGAGAGTCCGGTTTGGTCCCCTGTTCCATCAGTCCCATTCCAACTGGACTTGGTGGTCTCCCATTAGATCTGTCCCACCGTCTCAATGGGTAAACGCACTCCTCACGGTCCTGACTTCCTTGTTCATGATCTCGCTCCTTTTGCTCCTCATCGGGACCTTGGGAGCTCAGTCCGGTGCTCCTATGTGGGGCTCTGTCATTTTCTCCATTTTTAAAAAAACTAAGATAAAATAAAACTCAAAACAACAGCAACAGATACTTTATGAAATCAAAGAAAAGCCTCATCAGTAATAGTTGTATCAAGTGAAACAGAGACTATCTAATATTGGAGACAAGATAAAAGTACTGATTACTCAGTCAAAGATGTTCAATCTAAAAGCAAAAAAACAAACAAATAAACAAACAAAAACAAATTACCACCTTGGAAATATGAATTACAGGTGTAGAAGTGAAAGATACAGGAAATATTATGAAAAAAAGTGTGGAAGAAAATTGTCTATATAAGAGACACCTATTTATGCTTCAAGAGACAAGAAAGAACAGAAAATACACAGGACTTAAAACAAACCTCACAAGTCATATTATAATCAAAAACTAAATGTATGGAACAAATAATGGACTTTTAAAACTGAAAAACTGAAAGATCATGTCATATATAAAAGTAATCACTTCAGAATATCATTTCACTTCAAAGAAGATGTTAAAAACCAGAAGATGCTGGGATGGTGTTCTACAAGTTCTGAAAGAATCACAGATGCCAACCTAGATGATTATGCACAGAAAAAAAGTCAGTTATAATAGAAGAATGAAATTATTTTCATGAGGAAAATAGATATGAGAGATTTGTAACTAATGAGGCAGCTCTACAGAGGATACACACTAGAAGGAGCACATCAGTGCGAAGAGAAGATTAAACACACCCAAAAGAACACACACAAAAATAAGCACTTCCAGATCAGTTAAACAAAAATGATCTTAAAAATCACCAGCATAATAATATAACAAATCAATAAGTATTCTCAATAGTAGTATTCACTGTTAATGGTCTGAACTCCTGAATAATATAACATAGACTGGCAGACTAGATATAAAACTGAATCTATATTTCAAATGCATCCAAGAAACATACATAAACATCAATAGACAATACCTTAGAATATAAAGATGGAAAAATATTCCAAAAAAATGGAGAAAAAAAGTAGATGTGGTTAGTACACCTTCTAAAATAGACTTGAAAACACACACACATCAAAAGAGGTTGGGGAAGATCTTTCATATTCATCAAAAGAAAAAAGAAGACCATTTAAACACAGTGGTGCCAAATTTCATCAAAGAGATGCTTTACATACAAAACCCTAGACTGAACTCACACAGTGACAGTGGGTGACACCAGTATTCCACTCTCACAAACAGACAAAAGCTAAGTAGGGAAAATCTGCAGTTAAATGACAATGTTTAAAAAAAATGGATGCAAAAGATACTTATAGAACATTTCACCTAAACACTAAAGCATACATATTCTTCTTAGAAGACAAGGAACTTTCTCCAAAATCAACCACATATTAGGAAACAAAGCAAATCTCAACAAATGCAAGAAAATTGAATTAACATCCTGAAATTCTGATAATGAAAAAACAAATCTGAATCTCAACAGCAATAGAAACTGCAAAAAATTTACAAATCATGGGAAAAAAAGACAAAATTGAAAGAAAATTGGGTCAAGAGAAAACTCAAGATGGAACTTTAAAAATTCCTAGAATTAAGTAAAAATTAAAATACAACATACAAAATTGATGTGACATAATATAAACTAGAGAGCCTTCATCCAGTAACTGATGGGATGATGCAGAGATCCACAACCAAAAACAAGGTTGAGCTCTGGGAATCCTGCTGGAGAGAGGGAGGAGGGATTATAGAAGCTAAAGGGGTCAAGGGCATAACAAACCCACAGAAACATCTAACATGGGCTCATAGGAGTTTACAAAAACTGAACTGACAATCAGGGAGCATTCATGGGACCGACCGAGGCCCTTCACAGATATGTGACAGCCATGCAGCTTGGAAGTGGGACTACTAACAGGTGCAGGGCTGTCCCTAATGCCTTAGCTGACTTTTGAGAACCTGTTCCTCATACTGGGTAACCTTGACCAGTTTTAGGTCAAGGGAAAGTGCTTATTCTTACTTCAACTTAATATGCCATGCTTTGTTGATACCCATGAGATATCAGGGTATATTTGGTAAGTAGGGAGATTTGATAATAGGACGTTGGGTAAATAGGGAGGTGGTTGGGTATTTGGGAGGAGCTGGAGTAGGGATGAATATGATCAAAATGCATTGCATGAAATTCTGAAAAAAAAAGAAAACATTGTTTTTTCAAAGGGGACTTGGCCAAGCATTATTAATACTCATTTGTTTTTTACTTGTTAATTTAATAGTTCTTTAATATTTTTATATATTCTGGACTCAAGATCTAACTATATAGCTCAGACAAATTTCAAACTTAAGATCCACCTAGCTCAGCCTCAGGAGTACTGGTACTGCAGCTATGAGCCACTGTTTCCTATAGTTTTAAATCTTTCTCTATTTAATTTTCCTTTCTTTTAAGTAATTTTTACCTTAGAGTATAAAGCAATGAATTTAAATATGATATTTCATACCCGTGTGTCATTGTAGTGAAGCCCAATTTGCATTCCCCAAAGCACCAAGCTGTGCTGGCCCTCTTCCTTCTAGACAGTGTCCTGGTCTGCTTCGGTGTCACGTGCGTTCTTTCTCTTTTCCTACTTTCACGCTTTCTTCAAACCCCTTCTCATGATACACTTCCAGTGTTATGACCTATAGGCACATATAGGCATACTATATACAAAATTTGAAATATACAGTCTGCATATAAGAGAAGACATAAAGCATTTGTATTTCCACCTCAGGCTTATTAAATTTAACATAGTAATGTCCAGTTCCATCTGCTTTTCCTGCTAATGTTATTATTTCACTTTTCCATACAGCTGTCTACAAATTCCCCTGTGTATATGAAATATTTCTTATTGTTTTATAGATAAAAAAGATTAAATAAACAAAATAGGTGACACATGATTCATAAGTATTTGCTATCTGTAAACCTAACATTTGTGAAAGTGTAATAGTTAGTAAAAAGAGGAAACTCAGCTTCTGTTTTTAAGACTTCACAATATAATGAAAATGTCAAGGCAATTAACTGTCTCATTTTGTTGAGTTTTGTAACATAGATTAGTCTGAATCCCTCCTCAGGATGTGATACTCCCCATCTGACAGTCTCAACCAGAATCGAAAGATTCTCTGATGTACACATGGTGGTAAAAGATGCTTATTGCCAGCTACTGTGCTAGGTGTACTATTTGTATTAACTCTTTTAAACTCTGCAACACCCTATAAAAGATTAAAATAAAATTGATTAAGTTATTACATGGTGTTAGACATGAAATCATGCTCTACATCACTAACAAATCATATTGCAAGTTAAGGTATTTCATTCTATTACACTTCCTTGAATTCAGAGATGTTAATCATAAATATTTGTGTTTCTTTTTTAATTAATTAATTAAAAATATCTTTTCTCATTTGACATACCAATCCTAGTTCCCGTTCCTCCTCCTACCCCATCCACCTCCCCCAATCTCACCTTCCATCCACACCTCAGAGAGGGTAAGGCTTCTCATGGAAAGCGAACAAAGTCTAGCATCTTGCTTCGAGGCAGGATCAAGGGTCTCCCCATTATATCTACGCAGAGCAAGGTATCCCTCCGAAGAGAATGGGTTCCAAAAAGTCAGAACAAGCAGTAGGGATAAATTGGTCTCACTGCCAGTGGTCCCACAGTTTCCCCCAGCCATACAAATGTACCCACATTCAGAGGGACAATTTTGGTCCTATGCTGGCTCCCCCACTGTCAGGTCAGAATTGGAGAGCTCCCAATAGCTCATGTAATCTGTTTCAGTGGGTATCCCCATCATGGTCTTGACCCCATTGCTCATATTATCGCTCCTTCCTCTCTTCAACTGGACTTTGGGAACTCAAGATAGGGTGCTGCTGTGCATCTCTGCATCTGCTTCCATGAGTTTCCAGATGAAGGCTCTCTAGTGTCATTTAAGGCCAGTTCAGGCCCCCTCTCCACTATTGCTTAGGGTCTTTGCTCGTGTCATCCTTGTGGATTTCTGGGGATTTCCTTGGTGCCAGGTCTCCATAATGGCTTACTTTATCAAGATATCTCTTTCCATGCCCTCCCTCTGTGTTCTTGCCCCAGCCTGACTATCCTATTCCCGCAGTGTTTGTGTTTCTTAAGCTCACGCTTCAGGTGAGGCAACTAGAGGGAAAATGGATGACTTCTCATCCTAGTTACTAAACTAGAAGCTAGCAGAATAATAAGTCTAACTTCAAATACTTAATCTCAAAAACTGAGCTCTCCTAAATACAATGTTTAAAAATTGGAAGAACATTTTTAAAATTTAATTTCCCAGGAAAAATGAAGGTGTTGGTTGTAGGCCAGATGCCAGGAAGCAAAGTTACAGGATATTAGTAGTTACTACAAAGAACTGATTTTCTTTCTGTGCCCACTGAATTATTTTTTTAAAGTTCTGGGTATTTCTACTGTAGTTGGGCTTTTCATACTCCATTTTACTTCCTCCTAATCATGAACTGAAGGAGAGAGAGGTCAAGTAAGACCAAGAGCAAGAACAGGCGATAATCATGTGTTGATGAAGAATGAATAAGTATCACATTGGCAAAGATATTTTTACAGTAAACATATGTACGGATAAAAACAATAAAATCTCCTAGATTTTAAGAGGTTCTGCAATGTGTTTATATGTTTATATTCTAGAGTGGGATTCGTATTTATAAATTCATATTTCAATCCCCTCAAGTCTATTTGCAAATGCCTTTGGAAAAAGAATGTGAAGTAAGACTGGTAATAGCTTTATTTGTCCCCAGGACTTAGGTCATTTCTTATGAGAAAAATAGGAGAGTCTGTGAACACCCTCGGGACCAAAGACAGCGTTGTCACTCCTTCAGACAATGCTTTCCACAATGTTTCTATAAAGCAAGGCAACGATTCTTTTCACTATCATCATCAAAGCACTTTGTATTATTGGCAAGTCCAAATATGTTTTGTCTAAAAGTATACTGTTTGAATTAAGAGTTTTGTGAGCCAGAATCATTGGAAGAATGCAATCCTTCGGGATTTTCAGTGTAAATGGAACTGAACTAAGTCTTCATATCTCAGTGAATCGGACACGATGGAACTTTATGTATTTTAGAGAGTTCTGGCTGTCAGAGACAGATCTACAGTTTATTAACATTTTGAAGACAGAAGAGGAAGAGACAGGATTTGCAATTTGCAAATATTCATTGTCGACTTTCACTTGATTATTGTTAACCAGGCTCCTTGGAAGTGAGATTTTAAGTTATTTTTTGAAACCCACTTTGGATGAAACTAAAGCCACCCAACAGCATATGTTTTGGTTTATCTGGTACCACAGAATTTGAGTCTCAGAATGAACCTTCTTTGCCCACATCATGTTCAAACTGACTTTAGTTTCTTAAGTTAGAATGTATTCCAATCTAATTGTCATTACTTCATGGATCTCCTTCTCTGTAATAGAAGTATCATTTTAAAATGTTAAGAAACTGTATGTAAGAAGTCATTGAAAATGAAAAAAGTAACAATTTGATTACCCATAATTTGTATTTCATATCAAAGCATAAAAAATATCTATCTGATGTGCTTTGGATGTAAAACTAGCAAAGTCTCAGAATGGAAGAAAAGAGGCAAAGGGCAGAGGGAAAAAATGAAGTGTCTGTATAAAACAGCGATTGTTTACTTTAAATGCAAGGGATATTCCTTTGAAGTGAATATTGTACTAAGTGTTAAGCCAAAACCAAAATTGTATGAATGGAAAGAAAGGAAAGACTTGGAGTCCCAGTGGATTTTTAAAATTCCTGTGGAAAGTTTGATAGGCTGTCTTTCTTCTCATAAATAAACTATTGTGGTTTTAAGACATGTGTTGTGTCTTGGTTTATTTAATTCTGAATAGCAGAAAAAGGAGTCTCTTGATGGGTAATAAACAATATATTCGTATTTAAAGCCAATACAGCAGATCAAGTTTAAATTAAAAAGGCCCTGCCTCACGATAAAAAACAAAGACATTGTTTTTGTGCAAGAAAAATGTCAAAGACGTCATGTTTTTGCAAAAAAAGAATCCAGCTACTGTAAAAATTATTTAAACTACATTATGACAAGAAAAACGCTCTTCACCACACAGATATACTCAACATTGTTTGATCTGAACACTATTAAACACTATCACTGTTGTTATAGAGGCAAAATATACAGTTCAAAATCATTAGCATGGAGGTGTTTTTAGTCCAGTGTATCTTGATCTGATCTGATTCATACACTAAAAAGTTCCTAATAGTTTTATTGACATATTCCAAAGAACCTATGCCAAAATTGAATATGGAAAAGACATCATTGTTTTCTACTTAGGTTGTTTTGCTTTATACAAATGCTGAGAGTTCATTTTAATTCTACATTAGGTATTTTAAGAATGCTTTTAAATCTACAGATAGCAGTTTTTTTTTACAGTATTTGCAGGAGCAGATTGTCCTTCAGTAGTCATTGGGACTGAGTCTACCAGCAATACTTTACATTAAATGCTATAATATTATATAAACGTTTACCTAGTTTATAACACCCAATTGAATATATTTGCTATATGAGATGCAGATATTCAGCATTGTTTATGAAATAAAGTAACAGAAAAATTCTTCTATGTGCTTGGTACAAATGCATATTCTCAAATGTTTATTCATATTTATCCATATATAAGAATTTATATAGTCTGCCTGTAAAAAAGATACATATGTATATTATATATATATACTTTGTCAAAATGGAGTGGCCTACAACTATAAAATAATGTATATAGACATGTTATATAATTAATGTATGAAGACAAGTTTTCAAATTTCAGAAAAATTATGATTGTAAAAGGTTTGAGTCCCCACTGGATTTTTAAATTTTAACTTGCCTTAATACAATATTTACAAAAAGATTTATAGCATAATAAAATAAATATTTTATATGAAATAGAGTACAGGTATACCCATTAAATTTAATAAAGGATTCTTTATGTATCTTACTTTACTTCACGGCTTTAAAATGCACTATTCTACTCATTATCTTGAGGGAAGATGTAGTAGCTTCAAAATAGACTGTAAAACTATAGTAATCAAAAGCATATGGCAAACACAAAAAGTATTAAATAAAAACTATTGCTAGACTCACAGATAAGTGTCTTCTCAGCTCTCTCAGTACTCATCAAAGGAGCTTCTCTTTGGAGCCAATGGAAAACAGTACAGAAAACCACAACTAAACACAACGCAAAGGCCAACAGATGCACAACTTCTGTATTCAAAGCTCAGGGAAAATCACAGAAGAGGACTGAGCATGATCAGAACCAGGAAGTATGCTCTGAGCTGTGTCTCCTAGAACTGGTTGTCTAAACAAGACATAAGCAATGGCGATATTAATAAACATGCTAATTCAGAACAGGGAAAGTCTCAAAGAGTTCCACTCCAAGGCAAGTAAGAACAAGGAATTAGTGTTTGCTGAGAGAGGGAGAATTACCTTCTCCCAAAGATGGACCCTGTAATTGGTTATCAATGGTCATCCCTAAAATTTTATGTACACAAATAAGAAAAATGTACCCAGCAGATAACATTTATAATTTGTGTACACACATATGCACACCATGTGTTACATAACAGTAACCTCAAGAAAAAGAAGTTGTACTGGCTGGTTTTGTATGCCAACATTACACAAGTTATAGAGTCATCAGAGGTAGGAGGAAATGACTCCTTGAGATCCAACTGTAAGGTACTTCTTCGTTTAGTGACCAATGGGGGAGGCTTAGTCCATGTGGGTGAAGCCATTCCTGGGTTGCTAGTCCTGGGTTATAGAAGAAAGTGAGTTAAGCAAGCCATGGGAAGCAAGCCAGTAAGCTGCTGCCCTCCATGGCCTCTGTATCAATTCCTGCCTTCCAGGATCCTGTCCTGCTTGAGTTCCTGTCCTGACTTCCTTCAGTAGTGGACAGCATTGGTAAAGTGTAAGCCTAATAAACCCTTTTCTCCGCAATGTGAGTTTTGGTCATGTTGTTTAATAACAGCAATACAAAACCTGACTAGGACAGAGGACCTCAGTTTGAGAGGAGTGCTACAAAAGAGTACTGCAAGGGGTTATATAGTACCAAGTGCTCCGCCTGAAAGATACATCAAATGATACACTGCTGAGCAGGCTGTGTTTGTGTATATAGCGATATGTTTGTGTACACATATACACATGTAACAATTAGTTTAAAAAGAGGCCATGAATTTAAAAGAGATATGGGAACAGTATGTGGGAGGGCTGAAAGGGAGAAATGAAGTAAAAGTAAAAAGAACAGTGAGCATCAAAACAAATCCATGAACCTACAAGTAATTGATTTTCAACACAAATATCAAGCATATAAATTAGAAGATAACCATTTAAATACAGGTATTGGGGCAAGTAGATGTCCACATACAGAAATACGCAATTGTATCCTTAGTCAAAATATTGCTGAAACAGTTTAGACTGATCCGAGAACTTAACTGTAAGACTCAAATATATATATATATATATATATATATATATATATATATATATATATAATCTTGGTTTCAAAGGAAGCTACACAAATATCCAAAAGCTTTACTAGTCATCAAATCTAAGGTACTATGGCACAATATGGATGAACATGTATGGCATTTTAAAAGTGACAAAAGCCAAATACAGGAAAACAAAAACACAGTGTTATTCTTATGTTTAGGAAAAAGCTGAACTCATTAAAGTATGAGGCAGCATGGTGGGTGCAAAAGCTGTGGCAAAGAGAAAGATAGCAGTTCCTGAATACCAGAATGAATTTCGGAGGACTAAGTGTGAAATCTCTGGTGCAAGGGTGACGAGTGATGGTAAGGAGCATAGCATGACTCCTTAGTATGTTCTGTACTGTTGCAAATGGAAACCAAAGGATGAGCAATACACAGACATTCATTTCGATGTTTCTACAAACTTCAAGGTCCGGCATCAAAGCCCTATTAGATCTGTTTGGAATTGAGGTCTTAGGCTCTAATTACTCAATGGCAGGTTGGATAGTCCATCTTCCAGTGTGTGAGAGACATTATTTTTCATGTGGCAGAAGATCAGAGCAATTTAAAGCATTCCTGAATATTCTTTGTATAGCAGCGTTCATCCTTTCATGATGGTGTAGGCCTCATGACCCAAACATCTCTCATTAGGCACTTCCAACATTATTGGTTTGACAATCAGCATCCAACACATGAATTTGGAGTGAGGAAAACATGCAAAGTGTATGATAAAATATGATATTGTATAAAAAGAAATTGTAGCTGTTTACACCACCAGAATGGTACATGAAATAATGCATATATTTTTAACTTGAAGATTCTATATTCTATAACACTGTATTCACATTCTTTCCACTTCTCTTACCCCTCAACCTCTCCCATACATCCTCTACCACCTCCTTTAAAATTAATAACCTTGTTTTATAAACCTTTACACACACATACACAAACACACACATACTCACACACACACACACACACACACACACACACCACATAAAAAGTATCAAGTTCAGTTTAGCTTTTAGGATTGGGGATCTCATCCCTGAAAAACAAAACAAAACAGAACAAAACTAAAACAAAAACTAGGTTATTTTTCCTTCATCAGCCATTGACTGCTCGAAAGCTCATCATCTGGGGTGGATCCCTTTCAAAATTTCCTTCATCTGTTCTGTCATGTTGATGTGTGTGGTCATTGCAGGTCTTTTTGAGCAACTATATTGTTGAGGATACCTGGAAGCAAGATCCCATTCTGTGCACAGGATGATGCCTCACAACAGTTGACCCAGTCCTCAAGCTCTTACAATCTCTCCATCCACTATTTCATGATTTTCCTTGAGCCTTAGGTGGGAGCTTGTTATTTAGGTCTCATTTGGGCTTGGCACCCCATAGCCATTTATTCTCTGATTTTAAATAGTTGCATATTTTTCTAAAAGTTTCCATCTGCTTTGAAAAAAAGACTTGTTGATGATATATGAGAGCTTCACTTATCTATGTAAATTTAAGGATGTATATTTAGAAGCCAGTTGGAAACTCTATTAGCTTAGAGCTATGGTAGCAGTAGTAGGTTCTTCTCTAAGAGCTATGACTTAACAAGCCAAAGATTCTTGGCTCAATTTGCAACACGGGGCACTATTTCCATCCAATTTAGCAGGCGTTAGTAACAATTAGACAGCTGTTGGTTGCCACCAAAGTACAAATGCCACTATTGCACCATTGGAGACAGTTTATAGGCCACACCATTATTTTTGTTCTCAGAATTTACAGCTGAGTAGGACAGTTGACAGCTTCTTTCTCTTGGCACCTTACGTAGCACATTCAGACTAACCCTCATGGAGAATTAGCCCTCAGCAGGGAGGCTTTGAGTTCAAACATAGCTTGATTTATTCATATCCTATAATCAAAGTGTGTAAAGTCTTTAACAATAGCATCTTACCTTCCTGTTCTTGCAGGAAAGTGAGGGCAATGGTAATAGCCTATATTGTTTGGGGGGCTTCTTTAAAAATAGATGCAACATTCTCAGCAAAGTACTTTTAAATTGAATCCAAGCATATATACATATATACATGCTTATCTGTGCTCCACAACCAAGTTGTCTTTATCAAAGATGCAGGAGTGCTTAACACATATAAGCCAATAATAAGATAGAACATATAAAGACTTATAGGGAAAACCGTATTATCATATCAATGGATGTAGAAATCACAATTTCACAAAATCTAGTATGCCTTCATGACAAAAGGTGTAGAAATAATAGGGGCCTAGGGAGCATAGCTCAATATAAGAAAGCCTATGCATAACAAACCCATTCCCAAAATAGTCTTAAGTGGAGAAAGCCCAGAATTAAGTACATTAAAATCAGGAACAAGACAAGACAGTATCTCTACCATCTTCACTCTTTTTCAATACAATGCATAAAGCTCTAACTAGAGCAATAAGAAAAATAAATCAAAGGAACACAAACAAAAAAAAAAGAAGAAATGGTTCCCGTTTGAAGATAATGTTATATTACACATAAGAAATCTCAAGGGTTCCAACAAAAGACTTCTAGAAAAGATTATCACTTGTAGTAAAGTATCAGAATACAAAATTAACTATAAAATAGTAGCTTTTCAATATATTAATAACAAATATAATAAAAATAAAATCATGGAAATACTTTCATTCACAATAGCCCCACAAAATACCAAGAAAAAAATTAAAGAAAGAGATGAAAGACCTCTACAATAAGAATTTTAATGTCTGAAGAATGAAGTTAAAGCAATCATTAGAAGATGGAAACATCTCCCATGCTCATGACTGGAAGAATTAATATTGTAAAAATGCTCATCCTACCCAGAGAATAAAACTGTGTCCATATAATTCCAGATAAAATCCCACAACACTCTTCACAGAAATAGAGAAAAACGTTTTAAGCTTCATCTGAAGCAGAGAAGTCTTCAGATAGACATAATAATCCTAGCCTAAAAGAAAGCTGGAGGGATTACCACAACAAATTTAAAGTAAATTAGAGAGTCTTAGTAATAAAAACAGCATATCACTGGTACAGAAATAGACATAGAAATAAATGAAACAGAATAAAAGATCTACTGGTAAGCTGTGTAAACACAGTCACCTGATATCAGACACAGATAAACACACATCAAAGACAGGGATAGCAAGACACTGACGCTGTGAAGGGAGAAGAGGAAATATGTGAACTCTTACCTGGAAATGAGGAATGGAACCTAATACAGAGGAAGACCAAAGGAGGAGGAATAGTTGACAGTAAGACTGTTTTAAAGATTCATGGGGAAACATATTACATACCAACTTACTTCAAAGTATATATAATACATATAGTTTTAATATATGATTATATGTAGCTGCCAGGATTATTTTATTTTGAAACATGTTCTTCATTGTGTAGCTCTGGCTGTTCTGGAACTCCTCAGGTAGACAGGCTGGCCTAAAAAACAAAGAGAGCTAACCACCTCTTTCTCCTAAGTACTGGGATTAAAGGCATGCATCACCACAGCTGGCTTTTAATTATAAATAGTTTCAATGCAATTACTCCACATGGCAGAATGGTGTTCCCTCCAGGAACCATTGATTGCCTAACAGAACCCCAATGCCACACAGGTTATACCTCTCTTCATATTGCTAGTTGCATATCTTAATGAGCTTCACATAGGAGTTACCAATGTATATCAAATTTTAAAATGTTTTACAAATAATAAATAATTCATCAATTAAATAATAAAATGCATTTACATCAAGGATTTCCGAATTAATACTACACTGTTTTACATTAATATAGTGTTTTAAGCAGGCGAAATATTTAAAGACCTTGAACTTTGGAAACTCTCTTTAGGTTAGGGTAAAGGATAGACTAGAGCAATGTAAGATAGTAGGGGAAATTCATTGAGATCATAAGAGGCCAGCTGAAATGGTGATGTGGCTAGGGTCCACATATTCTGATCAAACTGATACTCTGCTCCAAATTGCATTCTAAGGTGATTTCGACAGTGTCTATTTCTTTAAATGGCTGCTGTCGGCAGCTTCTAAAATCCAAGCAGTAGCCGCCCTGGAGAAGAACGCCTGAAATGGGACAGCTGCAATGGTTCACATGCCCCTGTCAATCTCGTTTGTCATTTTTCATCAAAGACATCTTAGTGCAGCAGGCAGCTCTGTGGTATTCTTAGCTCAGACAACTTAGCTGGCTGCCTCACTGTGACCTTTCTTTTTATGGTAACTACTCACACTGCCCGCTTAGCCAGGGACCTCCTCTTCACACCCCTCTTCTCCAGCCTTACCCTGTCATCTGAAGACAGACATTTCCTGAAGAAGGTCTTACAATACATAAAGTTTTCATCTCTTATTTTTAAGAGAATTGCTTTAACGTAATTTATAATTTGTGTATGTGTGTATGTATGTACACGTACTCATGACAGTAGTCCTGGTGACTGAATCATTTTCGAGGAATCTGAATGGTTAATGCCTGGTACAGACTCAGTTAGGCTGTGCCGTTTGTCCGTTCATAGCCAGCTGAAGCACAGCAAGTTTATAAGCTCCCTTCACTTGGCAAAGTGTATTTCTATCATTTCTGATTTAGGGTTTTTTTTTATTTTGTTTTGTTTGTTTTTTTAACTGCATACCACAGGAAACCAAAATTACAGCAATTTCCAGGGTCAAATAGGGAGAGAAGTTCTGGATGAAATTTAGAGAGAACCACACACTTCCCTTGTCCAAACCCCCCAAGCTGTGGCCCCTGGAAGAGGCCTGTGACTGAGCAGACCTATCAGTTAAACGTCGCCTTTGTGGGCAGAGGTGACTGGGGCTAAGTTTAAAGGTGTGTAAGGAGTATGGAAGTTTTTACAGCAATTGCCCAAAATTGTGTTTTAATTTCCATATACGCATTTGGAATCTTGTGTTATTTTTAGTTTTTGCTATTACTGTTTAAACAAAGCAGCAGGTTAAAATTTTTCCTCCCAAATCATATGAAAACCTCATGTAAGAAAAGTCCACTGCTATTTTAGACCAAGTAAATACAGACAAGTAGACCTTAGGCTTCCTCTTGCTTCTTGACTTTGTTTCATTTTGAGGTAAGAGAAGTCTTTCAGAAAAAAAAAGAAGAAAGAAAATTATAATTCTTACAATGAGTCTAAATTTGGGTAAGTTAACCAAAAATATTCATGAGTGCAGCTGTAAATTCTGTGAGGAACAACCTATAAGACGCTAGATATTAGGTATCATCTGCTCTAAATTGTTTTTTTTTTTTTTTTTTTTTTTTTTTTTTTTTTTTTTTTTTTTTTTTTTTTTTTTTTTTTGTCAAGGAAGTACTTGTGAATATGCACTGAGAGCAAGCTTCGAAATGTAGCCTTGGAGACTAATTCTGCACGTTATGCACATAGCCAGTGAATATAATATTAAAAGTTCACGACATATGAGGCCACTGGGTAAGTCGGGAAAAATGTTTTCACTTATACTTGGATCTCAGTGGCCCATCATCTAGAAGTGAGATCTAACTACACAGTGCTAATGAATGAATGCGGAAAGTGCCACGGAGACACAGGGGAATGAGCAACTAACCTCACAGAGAGGGGAAAGTACTCAGCCCTAAAGGGTTGTCTCTGTCAAACCTCTCCCTTTGGCACTCAAGGAATCCTGGGAAGAAAAGATGAAAGAGAATAAAAGCCAGAGGAGATGGAGTTCACCAAGGCAACAAAGCACATATGAACTCACAGAGGTGATGGCAGCATGCACAGGACCCGTATGGGTCTGCACCAGATGGGGTCCTGAGCTTACAGATCTGACACATAATCCAATACCTAACCTAGAAGCTATCTCCAATTGATAGCTACTTGAGACCAAAACTTTAGTTCCTTCCAAGGAAGTCTACTGGGGAAACAAACCACCCTTAAGTGTAGGCTACATGTCAAGTAGATGATCAATAAAAAAATGAACACAAAGGAATCTTTGGAGGTTCCTTGTCTCATAATGTGTCAGGGTTTTTCCATTTTTAAATTTTATCTTTTATTTATTTATTTTTATTGTATTTTTATTTTATATTTCTCTCTCTTTTTAACCTACAGGTCTTTTGCATATATTTCACGACTTCCAATTTGGTGTTTTTATGGGATTCCTGAGTGTGTGAGTGAGTCCTTGTTTTTTGTGTCTTCTCTAGGTCTCTTTTCCTTTTGATTGTTTGTTTTATCCAGTTCTGATGTGTTAGCAGTATAGGATGGTATGGTATGGTATGGTATGGTATGGTATGGTATGGTATGGTATGGTATGTTACGGTATATAATAGGATATTATATTTTATTATTATCTCGTGAAGTCCAGAAAGGGGGCACATTCAGATTAGAGGGGGCAGAGTAGAAAAGGGGAAACCTAATCAGAATATATTTGGAACTCTATAACCAATTAGAATACTCTAAAGCATCTTATATTCTAAAAGTGATAAACAATTTTAAAAATGGATAAATTGTTGCTATACTTAAGGTGATCAGCTACTGAGAAAAGGTAGAATAATTAATTTGTTTACTCAAGAAAGGATTTATTGAGTGCTTACTACATGTTAGGTGCAGCCCTAGATTCTGGGATATGACAATAAACATGACAAATTACTCGACCCCATCAAATTACAATCTTTAGCGAATAATACTCAATAAAAAATAACCATGGGTTTGAAGATGATAATTAACTTTAAGACAGACAGATGAAAATATAGAGATTGTTATGGTATGGTGTACAGTTAGGGGCAGGGCAATATTTTAGAAGGATCGACCAGAGATGACTCATTGACAGCAGAGTCAGTAATAATGCCTCCCATATATTCACAAACTAAATGTCCTCCCACCTTTACACCTCCTAGACAGAAAGAGCACATAAGCTCCCTTCACCATTATCCTTATGAGGGAGATAATAAGAAAATTCTGGAATGATTTTCAGAATCAGTTTAACAGTACAATTGGTGAACTAAAGTCCTACAAAATAAGGTTTATTGACTCGGAATTTTAAACATACTATATTTCTCAGAATGTTAAGTTTTTAGCTATTAAATGTTTTTTGTGATGAAGTTTAATATCCATGATGCTATTTGAGCAAGTATACCAATTCTGGGTTATGTGAATCATATAATATTAGTTTAATAAGTGATGTATTTTATTTTGTCCTTTATGAAGACCTGATTTGTTTCCTTTACCATACATTTTATTACCTGCTAAGTAATGCTACATTTTTGTTTCAAAGAGTTGAATGTATATGAACTAAGATGGATATAATGATTAAAATGAAAAGACTGCTTTAATATGCAGTGCATATTGCATTGTATTAATTATAAAACTCATCAAACATGTTATCAATCCTTGCTAAATACATTTGGAGATAATCAACAATCAAGATAAATTGTAACAATTTCTAAGACTAAATGAAAGATGTTTATCATTTGTCAAAATAAATCCCACAGTTTGTGTTTAGACGGTGATTCATTAAAATGTTTATTTTTTTATAAAACTACACATTCCCTAAAATTGTTCAAATTCCTATAAAAACACAATTTTGTAACTGACTCAATATTAATACTGTTTTATCCAAAATTATGTTTTACCACACCATACACCAAAGTACAGGTATAACATCACAGATTGATTTCAGATCACAGAAATAATTGTTTTCTAGACATCATGGGCACCTTGTCTAGATATACATTGTTGACATTGTCTAAAAAGCATCTGGATTCACACAAAACTACAGAGATTTTTATCCCAGGGTTGATTTCAGAATGCTCCCTAATGATTCTATGATCTGAGTTACAGCTTGTCATGATGAAGTGGCAGCTGGGACAGCTGTCTACAAATATGTGACCCAAGGCTTCTGTGGCATTTGATTTTCTTGACCACACCTTTCTCCATGTGCTCCTTTCCCTTAGTTTCCTTGACAATAGTGTGTGTGTGTTTTTTTTTTGTAATCTGCTTTTGTTCTCTTCTATTATTTCTCATTCTCAATGGTGAACTTAAATGTTGGTGTTCCATAGAGCTCAATATAACACTCAATGCTCTTCATTAGCATATTTACTAGCAATTACATATATCAAGACCTTTTGGGGTAAGGCACCAGATAAAATAAGAAGTAAAATTATAAAAGTAGAACTATAAGCTGTTCCCTAGATATTTTGTTACATGGTTAACCAACATTTCCCTCCCAGGCTTACTGTGTCAGAACTTTTGCACGTATTTATTCTGAAAAAGCAATATGAAGTGATCACAGTGGAGAAATGGAATCCACAGCATGATAATCTTCTCAAGAACAAATGCAAGCCGGGTGGTGGTAGCGCACGCCTTTAATCCCAGCACTCGGGAGGCAAAGGCAGGCGGATCTCTGTGAGTTCGAGACCAGCCTGGTCTACAAGAGCTAGATCCAGGACAGGCTCTAAAGCCGCAGAGAAACCCTGTCTCGAAAAAAACCAAAAAAAAGAACAAATGCAATGAAATTTCATTGTATTTCTGATTAATGCACAGTTCCAGTTGTAAGCATGCTTGTATCTAAAGAATTTTCGAACCCTTGCAGAAGGAAAAAAAACAAATTTCTACATCATCTTTAAAATCATGTAACTAAAAAGATCATTCCAGTGAGAAAAGCTTGATTTGGATTTACACACACACACACACACAGAGAGAGAGAGAGAGAGAGAGAGAGAGAGAGAGAGAGAGAGAGAGAGAGACAGAGACAGAGACAGAGACATACAGAGAGAGACAGGGAGAGAGACTGGCAGAGGTAGACACAAACAGAGAGACACAGAGAACTAATAAATGCTAACTTTTATTGATGAAGTGTGAATAAATCTGACCATATTGTTTGTAAACATTGAGGATTTGCAGGGACATGAGAATCTTATTGAAGTATTGCAAGTACAGTTAGTTAATGGCTTCATCTTTTCTGAAGTTTGTAAATACTTGATTGTAAAATGCCCCCACCCCATTAAGACATGTCTTTCCTACTCTCCCCCTCCATCCTGCCTCCAACCT
The DNA here is from genome assembly GCF_903992535.2 of Arvicola amphibius. NCBI lineage: Eukaryota > Metazoa > Chordata > Mammalia > Rodentia > Cricetidae > Arvicola > Arvicola amphibius. The sequence continues at coordinate 63,525,021 of NC_052049.1, read as the reverse complement.
GTCTCCTGAACTCAACCGGGCCAACCTGCTCTCTCTAGTTTTCATCCCTTCATCCTTTCCAACCCCTGCCTCAGTGTACCCCGGAGTATCAAATGAGGCTGCGTGTTGGTTCCCTGATGCTCAGCCCCAAAATAATCACACAGAAACTATATTCTTTAAATCACTGCTTGGCCCATTAGCTCTATCTTCTTATTGGCTAATTCTTAAGTCTTTATTTAACCCATTTCTAGTAATCTGTGTATCGCCAAGTGGCTGTGGCTTACTGGGTAAAGTTCCCAGTGTCTGTCTCTGGTGGATGCTACATGACCTCTCCCTGACTCTGCCTGCTTTTGCCCAGCATTCAGTTTAGTTTTCCCCAACTATCTAAGTTCTGCCCTATCAGACCAAGCTAGTTTCTTTATTCATTAACCAATAAAAGCAACACATAGACAGAAAGGACCTCTCATACAATTTTCCCTTTTCTGCTTAAATAAAGAGGAAGGTTTTAACTTTAAAATAGTAAAATTACATATAACAAAACAGGTATCAAGCAATAATTACAGTCACAATATTTATATCTACTTTATCCTTTATCATAACTAAGGAAAACTATAACTATAAATTCTTCAACTCCATCAAAGATTCCAGAAGGATATACTACCTAAGTAAACAGAAAGTGCATCGTAATCAACTTCCAAAACTTTAGAATTGACAGAGACATCTTGCTCCCTGAACAGTCACCAAAAGATCCTCTGTACCACTGGGGCATCCATCTTCAGCCAACAGGCTCATAATATTCAGCAGACTTTTCCATGATGCAGGAAATTTCAAAGACAGTTCTGCCTATATTGGCAATTTGTTAGTCACTTTCTTCTGTATCCTGCAGAATGTCTTGCAGACTCTTTCATGAAGCCGGAACCCTGAAAGACAGTCTTACCTTTAGGAAAGTTCAGCAGTCATTTCTCTGCAGGTCCTGCATGTCCTGTTCACCAAGCAGTCCAGGCTAGAGCAGTTTCTTGCCCAAATGACTAACAAACTCCGTAAGGAGCTCCTTGGATGCCCATCTTCCTCTTGAAGTAATTGGTGCTGTCAGGAGCAGATGTGTCTCACTGTCATGAAAAGCCCTAAATTCTTAAACATTTAAATGCCTTATTGTGAAGGTTCTGAAAGATTTGAAAAATACCTATCTATCTGAAATACATCTCTGTACATCTAGAAAATCTAAATAACATGACTACAAGCTTGACTATTATAGATGATTATCTATTAACCTACATTTCTTAATTATACATTACATTTTTAAATGAGCTGGACAAACACAATACCTTAATCAAAATTAGAAATGCATATACATTTAACAAAATTGACCTTAAATTTGTATTAATAAACCAAGATCCATTCCAATGAAACTCTCTATAGCATATCCCCCTTTAAATGTAAAGAAACTTTATAAGAAATATTTAGGAATTTGGGTGTAGTACTTTAGACTACTTCCTACTGATTGTGGGTGCTTTTAGTCAGGTCTTTTATTGTATATCCTGTGTGCTAGGTTCATCTCAGTCAGCAGTTGGGCAAAATAATTTTGGGGTGTGTTCACGGCAACCGTTCAGGGAATCTTGGTCCATCAAGCCATATTAGTCTGGAAGCAATCCACAGGTTTTCATCCTCCATGGAAACAGAAGAACCTCTTTTCCAAAGCAACACATGCTTAGACTCAAACTTCAAAGACAAAATACCTTTAAAGTATATATGTTGATTTAGCTTAGCAACCTATACAATGAAATGTCTCTTTGTACTTAGCTCCTTCAGAGTCAAAATTTCAAAGAAAAAAACACAGTAAGATACATAATCCTGACTATCTATGCATATTTCATCTTTGTATGGCTTGTTTTACTCTATTACTTTTTAATATTTATTTTGGTTATCTTTATTCTTTTAATATATGACTGTCTGTACTCTGTCACTATCTTTTTTATTTTTATTTTTTCTTTCTTTTTCCTCTTCTTTATTATATTATATAATTTTACAAATTTTCACCTCCTCCCCTCCTCTCATTTTCCTTCCTCTTCCCTCATTCCCCATCCCCCTCCTTTTCCAGTCCAAGGAGCAGTCAGGCTTCCCCGCCCTGTAGGAAGTCCAAGTCCCCCCCTCCCAATCCATCCAGTTCTAGGAAGGTGAGGATCCAAACAGACTAGGTTCCCACAAAGCCAGTACATACAGTAGAATCAAAACCCAGTGCCATTGTCCTTGGCTTCTCAGTCAGTCCTTCTCATCAGCCACATTAAGAGAGTCCGGTTTGATCATATGCTCCATCAGTCCCAGTCCATTTGGCCTTGGTGAGCTCCCATTAGATGAGTCCCATTGTCTCGGTGAATGGACGCACCCCTCATGGTCCTGACTTCCTTATTCATGTTCTCCCTCCTTCTGCTCCTGATTTGTACCTTGGGAGCTCAGTCCAGTGCTCCAATGTGGGCCTCTGTCTCTATCTCCATCCAACCTCAGATGAAGGTTCTATGGTGATATACAGTGTGGCTAGGGTAAAGGGCTAGTTCAGGCCCCCTCTTTTCGGCTGCTCAAGGAACAAGCTGGGAACATCTCCTTGGACACCTGGGAACCCCTCTAGAGTCCAATCTCTTGCCTACCTTCAAATGGCTCCCTTAATTAAGATATACACTTCCCTGATTCCATATCCACTCTTCCTCCATCCCAACTGCCCCATTCCCCCAAGCTCTCCTCATCCTCCCCTTCTCACTTCTCTCTCCCCATCTCCCCTTAACTCCATCCTGCCCCCACCCCCAAGCTCTCAATTTTTGCCTGGCAATCTTGTCTACTTCCCATATCCAGGAGGATAACTACATGTTTTTCTTTGGGTTCACCTTCCTATCTAGCTTCTCTAGGATCATGAAATATAGGATCAATTCTATGACTAGAATCCACTAATGAGCAAGTACATACCATATTCATTTTTTTGGGTCTGGGTTACCTCACTCAGGATGGTGTTTTCTATTTCCATCCATTTGCATTCAAAATTCAAGATGTCATTGTTTTTTTACCACTGAGTAGTACTTTAATGAGTATATATTCCACACTTTCTTTATCCATTTTTCCATTGAGGCGGTATCTAGGTTGTTTCCAGGATCTGGCTATTACAAATAATGCTGCTATGAACATAGTTGAACAAATGCTTTTGTAGTATGATAAGGCATCTCTTGAGTACATTCCCAGGAGTGGTATTGCTGGTTCCTGGGGTAGGTTGATCCCAAATTTCCTGAGAAACCTCCACACTGATTTCCAAAGTGGTTGCACAAGTATGCATTCCCACCAGCAATGGATGAGTGTTCCCCTTATTCTACATCCTCTCCAGCAAAGGCTATCATTGGTGTTTTTGATTTTAGCCATCTGACAGGTGTAAGATGGTATCTCAAAGCTGTTTTGATTTGCATTTCCCTGATGGCTAAGAAGGTTGAGCATGACCTTAAGTGTCTTTTGGCCATTTGAACTTCTTCAGTTGAAAATTCTCTGTTCAGTTCATTACCCCATTTTTAATTGGATTAATTAGCATATTAAAGTCTAATTTCTTGAGCTCCTTATGTATTTTGGAGATCAGACCTTGGTCTGTTGCGGGGTGGGTAAAGATCATCTCCCAATTAGTAGGTTGCCTTTTTGTCTTATTGACAGTGTTCTTTGCTTTACAGAAGCTTCTCTGTTTTAGGAGGTCCCATTTAATCAGTTTCCCTTATTGTCTGTGCTACTGGAGTTATACACAGGAAATGGTCTCCTGTGCCTATATGTTGTAGACTCTTTCCCACTTTCTCTTCTATCAGGTTCAGTGTGTTCAGATTGATATTAAGATCTTTAATCCATCTGGGCTTGAGTTTTGTGCATGATGATAGATATGGATTTATTTTCATTCTTCTACAGGTTGACATCCAGTTCTGCCAGCACCATTTGTTGAAGATGCTTTCTTTCTTCCACTGTACACTTCTAGCTCCCTTGTCAAAAATCAGGTGTTCATAGGTTTGTGGGTTAATATCTAGGTCTTCTATTCGATTCCATTGGTCGACTTCTTTGTTTTTATACCAGTACCAGGCTGTTTTCATTACTGTAGCTTTGTAATAGAGTTTGAGGTCAGGGATGGTAATGCCTCCAGAAGTTCCTTTATTGTATAGGATTGTTTTGGCTATCCTGGTTTTTTGGTTTTCCATATAAATCTGATTATTTTTCTCTCAAGGTCTGTGAAGAATTTTGTTGGGATTTTAATGGGGACTGCATTGAATTTATAGATTGCCTTTGGTAGAATTGCCATTTTTACTATGTTGATCCTACCCATCCAAGAGCATGGGAGGTCTTCCCATTTTCTGGTGTCCTCTTCAATTTCTTTCTTCAAAGACTTAAAGTTCTTATCAAATAGATCTTTCACTTCCTTGGTTAGAGTTAGCCCAAGATACTTTATGCTATTTGTGGCTATCGTAAAAGGTGAAGTTTCTCTGAATTCCCTCGCTGCTTCCTGTCCTTTGTGTATACAGGGCTACTGATTTTTTTGTAACCTGCCACTTCACTGAAGTTATTTATCTGCTGTAGGAGTTCTTTGGTAGAGGTTTGGGTGTCACTAATGTACACTATCATATCCTCTGCTATTTACTTCTTTTTATAACTCTCTGCAAACTTTTTCTTCTTTATCCCAAGCTTACATGCCTTCTTTAAACATACTGTGTCTCCTTAAAGGCCTTTTTCAACTGAATTTGTCTTTATTGTGTATCTGTAGTTATTTTCTGATCAGAGTTGCTTCTTAAAATGCTAAGCCCTTCTAATGAACTAAGCAGCACTGTTGTTAGGGGAAATATGGCAGTGCCTGCTTGCCCTGGCCAGCCCAGCAGGGTGGAGCTATTTCTCCTTCTGATAGCCATGCTCACAGCCCCATTTTTAGGTGCACAGTCAGTCTATGTTGCCATTAAGCAAGTTGTAGTAGTCCATTCACAAAAACCATTTATATGCTCCATAGCTGGACCTCGTCAGAGTTTATACTGGCAGCAAGGCCCAGAAAGAGAGCATTTTGAAAATGGCATGGCTTTTCACCCTGCTGCTGCTGAATCAAGAAAACCTCTTTTAAAGGAACCATGTCTCTGCTTGCTTCTAGCAAACAACCCACCCAAGAAAATGCTGCAACCAAACCATCTTAACTCTGTTCTTTTGTGTCTGGAATTTTTAAACTTTCTCAGGTTTTACATGGATTTAGTCTACCATGTTGGCTTGCCAATTTGTTGAATGATGCTTCTGATTGGTTCCCCACTATTCATTCCTGAAATTATCACACAGAAACTATATTATTTAAATCACTGCTTGTTCCATTAGCTCTTGTTTATTATTGGCTAACTCTTACATCTTAATTTAACCCATTTCTAGTAATCTGTGTATCGCCATGTGGCTGTGGCTTATTGGATAAAGTTCCCAGAGTCTGTCTCTGGCAGGGGCTAAATGGCTTCTCCCTGACTCTGCCTCTTTTCTTGCAGAATTTAGTTTAGTTTTCCCAACCTACCTAAGTTCTGCCCTATCAGGGCAAGCCAGTTTCTTTATTCATTAACCAATAAAAGCAATACATAGACAGAAAGACCTCCCATACCACAGGAGATATTTTCTACTTCGCCTTCCCAGGAAAAAAAATAATACATCCTTCTTTGAGCCATCCTTGTTATCTAACCTCTCTGGGGCTGTGGATTTTAGATTGGTTATTCTATATATAGAATAATATATATATATATATGTTATTCTATATATAGAATATACTTCTAATAACTACCTTAGAGTGCAGTACATATCACATTTATCTTCCTGGGTCTCGGTTCCCCTACTCAGAATGTTTTTTTCTAGTTCCATCCATTTGCCTGAAATTTTCATGACCTCATCATTTTTTACAGCTAAGTCGTACTCCATTTTGTAAATGTAACACATTTTCCCTATTGATTCTCTGGTTGAGGGACATCTACATTGTTTCCAGGTTCTGGCTATTATTAATAATGCTGTTATGAGCATAGTTGAGCACATGTCCTTGTATTATGATTTCACTTCCCTTTGGGCATATTTCTAAAATTGATATAGCTGGGTCTTAAAGTAGATTGTTCCCAATTTTCTAAGAAATTGCAATACTGACTTTTAAAGTGACTGTACAAGTTCACACTCCAACCAGAAATGGAGTGCTTACTCCACATCCTCTCCAACATAAGCTGTTATCAATGTTTTTGATCTTAGCCACTCAGACAGGTATAAGATAGTATCTCAGAGTTGGTTTTATTTGTATTTCCCTGATGACTAAGGATGTTGAACAATTCTTTAAGTGTATTTCAACCATTTGTGATTCTCCTGTTGAGAATTCTCTGTTTAGATCTATACCCAATTTTTAATTGAATTATTTGGTATTTTGTTGCTTAGCTTCTTGAGTTCTTTATATATTTTGGAGATCAGTTCTCTGCCCAGATATGAGGTTGGTGAGAATTTTTTTTCTCACTCTTTAGGCTGACGTTTTGTCTTATTGACAGTATCCTTTACCTTATAAAAGCTTTTCAGTTTTAGTAGGTCCCATTTATTAATTATCGATCTCAGTCACTCTGCTACTGGTGTTGTATTCAGGAAGTAGTATCCTCTGCCAATGCATTCAAGGCTACTTCTCACTTTCTCTTGAAAAAAATTGAAGAAGATATCAGAAAATGGAAAGATCTCCCATGTTCATGGATAGGTAGGATTAACATAGTAAAAATGGCAATCTTACCAAAAAGCAATCTACATATTCCCTAAAATTTCTACCAAAATTTCAACACAATTCTTCACAGACCTCAAAAGAACAGTGTTCAACTTCATATGAAAAAAAAAAATCCAAGATAGTTAAAACAATTCTGTACAGTACAGGAACTTTCAGAGATATCACCATCCCTGACTTCATGCTCTACTATTGAGCTATACTAATTTGATATTGGCATAAAGGCAAATACATGAGTCAATTGAATTGAGTGAAAGACCCTGACATAAATCTCCACATCTAAGAACACCTGGTTTTTGGACTCTCTAAATGTGGCTGACAATGAGGGTGGATGGTGAAGCCAATGATAGTGACACTGGATTTTGATTCTACTGCATGTACTGGATTTTTGGGAGCCTAGTCTATTTGGATGCATACCTTCCTAGACCTAGATGGGGGGGCTTGGACTTCCCACAAGGCAGGGCACCCTGACTTCTCTTAGGAATGGAGAGCGAGGGGTGGGGGACGGGGAAGGAAATGGGAGGATGGGAGGAGGTGGAAATTTTAAATAAATAAAGAAAGAAAGAATACCTGGCTTTTGACAAAATTATGCAATAGAAAAAAGAAAGCTTCTTCAACAAATGACGTTGCATGTAGAAGAATTCAAATATATCCATATCTATTACCCTGCACAAAACTCAAGTCCAAGTAAATCAAAGGCCTCAACATAAATCCAATTACACTGAACTTCTCTTGATTTTTTCTCTTAAAAATTTTAAATAGCATGTACTTATAAAAAAATTGCACACAGTTTAGAAACAGAGATAATAAAATGTCACAAACTGCCACATCCTTTCTATAGCCCAAGAAAGTTAGCACTCCTCCTGCCCTTTCCTTTCTTTGCCTGTCCTGCCACCTTCTGTGTCATTGTCAAGCTTATATTCCTTCCTTTTCTCCATCTTTGTCTTGCCCATCTGTCTTCATAGTAACATCAAACTTTTCATCCTACAAATGATAAAACAGAAGCTCTGGAAATTAATTTCTCCAAAAGTATATAACTAGCCAAAACTCAATTTAGTTAAGACTAAAGCTCCCAGAATAAGCCAGTGTTTTATTTGTTCACACAAAGAATTGTCTCACCCTCTCAGGGATGGCCAGATTTCCCTGCCATCCATACATAAATGCACACACACATTTCTGCTGAAATTTTGTGACACTTAAAATCAACTTTCCTAAGTGGTTGCACAAGTTTGCATTCCCACCAGCAATGGATGAGTGTGCCCCTTACCCCACAACCTCTCCAGCAAAGGTTATTATTGGTGTTTTGGATTTTAGCCAATCTGACAGGTGTGAGATGATATCTCAAAGTTGTTTTGATTTGCATTTCCCTGATAGCTAGGGAGGTTGAGCATGACCTTAAGTGTCTTTTGGCCATTCGAACTTCTTCTGTTGAGAATTCTCTGTTCAGTTCAGCGCCCCATTTTTTAATTGGGTTAATTGGCATTTTACCGTCTAGTCTCTTGAGTTCCTTATATATTTTAGAGATCAGACCTTTGTCAGTTGCAGGGTTGGTGAAGATCTTTTCCCAGTCAGTAGGCTGCCTTTGTGTCTTAGTGACAATGTCCTTTGCTTTACAGAAGCTGCTCAACTTCAGGAGGTCCCATTTATTCAATGTTGCCCTTAAAGTCTGTGCAGCTGGGGTTATGCATAGGAAACGGTTCCCTGTGCCCATTTGTTGTAGAGTACTTCCCACTTTCTCCTCTATCAATCTCAATGTGTTCAAATTAATATTGAGGTCTTTAATCCATTTGGACTTGAGTTTTGTGCATGGTGATAGATATGGATCTACTTTCATTCTTCTACAGGTTGACATCCAGTTATGCCAGCACCATTTGTTGAAGATGCCCTCTTTTTTCCATTGTGTACTTTTGGCTCCTTTATCAAAAATCAGGTGTTCATAGGTTTGTGGTTTAAGATCCGGGTCTTCTATACGATTCCATTGGTCAACTTCTCTGTTCTTATGCCAATACCAAGCCGTTTTCAATACTGTAGCTCTGTAATAGAGTTTGAAGTCAGGGATGGTAATGCCTCCAGAAGTACCTTTATTGTATAAGATTTTTTTGGCTATCCTGGGTTTCTTGTTTTTCCATATAAAGTTGATTATTGTCTTCTCAATCTCTGTGAAGAATTTTAATGGGACCTTGATTGGGATTGCATTGAATCTATAGATTGCTTTTGGTAGAATTGCCATTTTTACTATGTTGATCCTCCCAATCCACGAGCAGGGGAGATCCTTCCATTTTCTGGTATCCTCTTCAATTTCTTTCTTCAAAGACTTAAAGTTCTTGTCATATAAATCCTTCACTTCCTTGGTTAGCGATATTCCCAGATATCTTATGCTATTTGTGGCTATTGTGAAAGGTGATACTTCTCTGATTTCCCTCTCTGCTTCCTTATCCTTTGTGTATAGGAGGGCGACTGATTTTTTGGAGTTGATCTTGTATCCTGCCACGTTACTGAAGGAGTTTATCAGCTGTAGGAGTTCTTTGGTGGAGTTTTTGGGGTCGCTTATGTATACTATCATATCATCTGCAAATAATGAAAGTTTAACTTCTTCCTTTCCAAATTGGATCCCCTTGATTCCCTTATGTTGTCTTATTGCTATTGCTAGAACTTCAAGCACTATATTGAAGAGATAAGGAGAGAGTGGACAGCCTTGTCGTGTTCCTGAATTTAGTGGGATAGCCTTGAGTTTCTCTCCGTTTAATTTGATGTTAGCTGTCGGTTTGCTGTAAATAGCTTTTATTATATTTAGGAATGACCCTTGTATCCCTAATCTCTCCAAGACCTTTATCATAAAAGGGTGCTGAATTTTGTCAAATGCTTTTTCAGCATCTAATGAGATGACCATATGGTTTTTTTCCTTCAGTTTGTTTATATGATGGATTACATTAATAGATTTTCGTATGTTGAACCAGCCCTGCATCTCTGGGATGAAGCCTACTTGATCGTAATGGATAATTTTTCTAATGTGTTCTTGGATTCGGTTTGCCAGTATTTTATTGAGAATTTTTGCGTCAATGTTCATGAGTGAGATTGGCCTGTAATTCTCTTTCTTGGTTGAGTCTTTGTGTGGTTTAGGTATCAGGGTAACTGTAGCTTCATAGAAGGAATTTGGCAGTGACTCTTGTGTTTCTATATTATGAAATACCTTAAGGAGTATAGGTATTAGGTCTTCTTGGAAGTTCTGGTAGAATTCCGCATTGAAACCATCTGGTCCTGGGCTCTTTTTGGTAGGGAGGTTTCTGATAACAGTTTCTAATTCTTCGCGACTAACAGGACGATTTAGAGCATTTACCTGGTCCTGGTTTAACTTTGGTATATGGTATTTATCTAAAAAACTGTCCATTTCTTTTACATTTTCCAATTTTGTGGCATACAGGCTTTTGTAGTAAGATCTAATGATTTTCTGAATTTCCTCTGTGTCTGTGGTTATGTCCCCCTTTTCATTTCTGATCTTGTTAATTTGCGTGTTCTCCCTCTGCCGTTTGATTAGATTGGCTAAGGGTTTGTCAATCTTGTTGATTTTCTCCAAGAACCAGCTTCTTGTTTCATTGATTCTTTGGATTGTTTTCTGTGTTTCTATTTTGTTGATTTCTGCCCTCAGTTTGATTATTTCCAGTCTTCTACTTCTCCTAGGTGAGTCTGCTTCTTTTTTTTCCAGAGCTTTCAGGTGTGCTGTTAAGTCACCAATGAGTGCTTTCTCCGTTTTCTTTAAGTGGGCACTTAGTGCTATGAACTTTCCTCTTAGCACTGCTTTCATTGTGTCCCATAGGTTTGAGTATGTTGTGTCTTTGTTTTCATTAAATTCAAGAAAGACTTTAATTTCTTTCTTTATTTCTTCCTTGACCCAGGTGTGGGTCAGTAGTTGACTGTTCAGTTTCCATGAGTTTGTGGGCTTTCTGGGGGTAGCATTGTTGTTGAATTCTAATTTTAATCCATGGTGATCCGATAAGACACAGGTGGTTACTAATATTTTTTTGTAACTGTGGAAGTTTGCTTTGTTACCAAGTATATGGTCAATTTTCGAAAAGGTTCCATGAGCCGCAGAGAAGAAGGTATATTCTTTCCTATTTGGGTGGAATGTTCTATAGATGTCTGTTAAGTCCATTTGGTTCATTACCTCCATTAAGTCTTTCAATTCTCTGTTAGGTTTCTGTCTGATTGACCTGTCCATTGGTGAGAGAGGAGTGTTGAAGTCTCCAACTATTAGTGTGTGTGGTTTGATGGCTGCCTTGGGTTCTAGAAGTGTTTCTTTTACATAAGTGGGAGCTTTAAAAAAAAAAAAAAAAAAAAAAAAAAAAAAAAAAAAAATCAACTTTCCTAAAGAACAGGTACTCTTCTTTCTTCTTGGTACTCAAAAAAGACAGAGAAAAATAAAATTGTTGAAGATTACACTAGAATAGATCTAGATCAGATGTTTAAAGTAAACGGGCAGGATTGGAGCACAAGATGATATCATGAAGAGATGAAATTTATAAACTTTAAAGATTTGAGCTATGCTAAGTCAGAAAGTTATAGGAAGGGAGGTTATCATCAATCTTCATTCTGCATAACATAAATCTGTGCTTCCTGAACCTAGAAATTCATCTAGTAGCCTTAGTAATAAGACTGAATCAGAACTAGTTTGGTGGAGTAGACAACACTAAGGCCCAGGTCTGAAGTAGGTAGCTCTGCTGGTGAAGAGTTTGCTGCATAAACATGAAGATCTTAGTTCAATCTCCAGAGCCTTTAAAAAAATCTAATGTGGTAGCAAGTACCTCTAATCCCATGACTAGAGAGGCAGAGATGAGTATACCTGAGTCATTCAGGTCAATCACTCTAGCCAAACAGCAAGCTCCAGGTTAGATGACAGGTGAGAGATTATGTCTCAAAAAATAAGGTGGAGAACAGTTAAGGAATCTTAATTCAGCATCAGCTTCTGGATCTATATGAAGGCAGACAGACAGACAGACACAAAAACGCACATACACATGCATAAACCCACACATGTGCATACACAAATGCACACACATGCATAAATCCACACATGCACACACATACACAAGTGCGTGTATACACATACACATGTACATGCATTCACACATGAATGCACACATACACACATGTGCACACAAGCATGCACACACATGCCCTCACCCACAGGCACATGCATGCACAAGCTCACAAACAAATTGAACAAACAAAAAACACTAAGGCTTCAAGACAAACGAGACATAGTTTCAAATATTAGCATAGTTACCTCACATAATCTGTGTCATAGAATAATTATGCCTTTCTGAAAGGTTTGTTGTGAAACTCAAATTATATATAACTCATATCTATGTATACATCCATATATAGAGAGGTGGGGAGAGAAGATGCTATACATATCAGAGCTGGAAATATAAATACTTCAGAAATTAAAGATGCTATATTCCCAGCTAGAGAAGTTAATGCTTTCTTTCCAAATAACATAGTAATGAGCATATAGAACATTATAAATATTTAGGAAAGTGGAAACCTCTTATAGACAAGGTAAGTTGTCTATAGTACAGACACAGCCAGTGTGATATATTTTCGATCCTAAGTTGAAAGTATAACATCATTCTTCAAAAGCTATACTTTCAGTAACTCTTTATTCTTCTATTGTATTGTAAAGTCCTAAGCAGAATCTGAATTGTTATTATGTAATTGGTCGCCTTTACTCTAATTTAATATATATCTTTCAATTTCACAGGTCTCTGTAAATTATATGATTATATAACTTCTAAGTGTGTGTGTTTGTGTGTATGTGTGTGTGTGTGCCACTCGATGGTGAAAATGAAACCATTATTTCTGCTTTTCAATAGGCCTTCAGATGTTTCTTGTTAGCATGTGGTCCATTGTCAGTATTAGGTATCTATTATTATTATGTAAGTGTACTAGATCACTAGATCGGAGTTTCTGTTGAACATGTTGACACACGATAAAGTTTTGCTGTAAGGAGCTGTTCTGTGCACTGTAGGCTATTAGCAGTGTCCCTAGCCTTTCCCACTAGATGCCAGTAGCACACATGTACTTCTAACCCAGTCATAACAATTGAAAATGTTTCTCCACTTTGCCAAATGTCTCTGGGGGAGAGCAAAATTATCCCGAAGTGAGAACCATTGTTTGATACTTTAAATAAGGTTAGAAAAGTCTAAATCCATCATAAACCAGTGTTACTAGGGTAACTTATATTAGATCAACAACAGAGACACCCACAGAAACAATTTCAACTGGAAATGTAGCATTTTTGAAAACCCTTTCTTCCTTCTCAATCCAGACACAAAGCCACACCAGAAGTTACAGCAAAACATCCTGATTAGGTTAGCACCAGCTTCATTGGTGGCCAGCTTTGGCTTCCTAACAGGGTGGAGCAAGCTAAGAAAGTTGCTTGTCTCTTCAGGGACGGCCTCCCTGCCTGTCTGCAACAGTCTTTATTTGGACAGTAGCCTGGAGAAACCCATCCTTTCTTGGAAGCTTGATTGAAGCAAGTTTATTGTTTTCTTTTGTAGAAATCCAGAGGACATGATGTTTATTGTTCATTTCCTCCACACAGTGTCAGTCTATCCAGTGTAAGTAATGCAGGGTCCAAACATGGGTTTGGCAACCTCTTGCCTCCAGGCTGAATCTCATGTTAGTATTGGTGAATGTCAGGCCTGGTTTGAAGTTTAAAACTCCCCTTAGCCAACTCTCATAACATACATGGTTTAACCAGATGTTGGGAGTCATTCTCAGAGACCAAATCCTTCTCTAAACCAAGAGAAAATAGCTTCCAACTCTCTGGCAGTGCCTGATGACCTTGAAGGCTCTGTCCTCAAGTTTGTTGGCATACTACAAAGAATTATGCACTAGGGATCATTATAACTTGGTATGCCACCTAGAAACAATGGTTTTTCTGTAATACAGCTGATCTAGAAGCATATGGTGACTGAATGTGGACACTATACCTTGAGGTCAGATTAGAATATGACCTCTCCACACTTTCTGAGTCCTTTTAAACAATCCTTGAGCAAAATTCATTCATAACCCAGAATTTGCACTTTTTAAAATATGTGAATAAATTGACAAGAATCTTATACATTGCACATCACCCACACATTTCGTGTTCAGCATTTACATTACCAGGGAATCATAAATATGAGTAGTGTGGAATGAAGATGAGATTATCTGAGCTATACATACCAGGAAATATTTGAGTTTTCCTCTCAACCTATCCATGCTGCCAGCCCCATCTAATGTTTGTTCAATATTTTAGTTCATCTATTTTGACAATGGAATGAAAGGGTCATGTCATAAACATGGTCTATGTTTATGCCAAGGCTACAGAACCATCCAAAACCAATCTGAGGAATGTGAGTCTTTAGTACCATCCCATGTGTCTGGCTCCAGTCCTCAAAATATCATCTTCAACCAGAAACCAGTTGGCAACTCTATCTTTCAGACATGCTTATGAATACACACCTATATATACCCACATATCACATTTCCCTGCCCAATGAGGTAAGGATGCATTTCTGTCCCTTAAGTCTCTAGTGATAAAGTATGGTGGGTTAAAATGCCATTTTAGCTCATCGTTATATCTACAAGTGCTCAAGTGTTTTCTTTGGGGTTTTGCTTCCTGATACTGTGACTTCCAGTTTTGGTCTTTTAAATAGGCTTGCACATTAACGTTCTTATACTGCTGGATGTGAGCTAAGACAAAACAGACGTTTACTGTGCCTGTGAACGAGATTGGTAAACTTGTTTTAGTGTCAGAATGTCATCTGTACTTGTACATATTTTTTTCCTCTGAAAATGCATGTTTCTCTTATCTGAGAAAGTGTTTTAAATGAATTGAAAATTCTTTTGAAATGCAACCCTTGTGTGATTGACAGTGACAAGTACACATACCTTGAAAACTCCACTGAAATGCTTATACTTAATAAAAGCAAATACCATGGCATCTGAGTAGCCTAGTCAGCCATGCAGTTTTCTACCTGGCATCTTGCAAATTAATCTGGGTGTTTATGCTGTAGATCATTCATGATGAACATATTGCTATAGCAACATGCGTTTCTTCCATTTTTCCCTGCTAATTACGCTAGCATCACCATCAGCTACTAAATCTTTGAATTACTAATGAATGTACGTAAAAAGCAATGTCTTGATAACATTTTTTCAATATTCCCTCATCCACAAGGTACAGAAAGGAAAGATGCATGTAATTTTATTATTACCAATTTATTGTTAAAACCTTTCAATTAATGCTAATCCACTTTCCGATCAATTTATTGCTAAGAGGTGACTCTGTAGCATATGTTTCTAAGAAGAAAATAAGCCATAATGAGCCTCTGTGAATCCCTTTCCTTCAGTGCTCACAAACATAACCCTGACATCATTTATATCTACATTAAATTAGAATCCAAAACGGAATCACTATCTTAACCAATGAACTATTCACACTTGTGACTACTCATGTCCAACAACAGAGAACACATATTAGCTGAGGTATTCCTCAAGATACTGTATGATGAAAATGTTCTGAGTTGACTAAGTGGCCACTGATGTTCGGCAAAGCTTGCACTGGAAAGGTGATCACAGCCTCGTCAGATTGTCACGGCAGTTATACTCCCCAGGTGTCTGCAACAGAAATGTGTATAGCACATGTATCTGACCACAGTCTAGGTGCTTAGAAACCCAGAAGCCTTCTTAGAATTATTGATGAAGCAAAACCATGCTTGTGAAGATTAAAATAGTGTAAGAATGAACCTTTTTGCCTATTTAGTATACCTGAGTTCCATGGAAAGGCAAAAAGAAGAACAAAGATGGTGAGAAAGACCACAGGATTTCCCCAGCAAAATAAACCATGCCAATAAAATGTGAGTGCCCAGGCGTCTGATTCAGCCAAACAGTCCAGACACAAGTTCTTTTTCTGGGTTTTGCTATTCTCGGTTAAGCAGAAGTGAAATGACTATAAACAATGTATAGGGATGGGTTCATTGGGGCTTTACTGTGCAATCCAATATTTTAATTTCAAATTTCTTGTCCCTAAATTTGAGAATTTTGATGCAATACCCTACCTTTACATATTTCTTTGTGAACATTTCAGTATGTGAAACTATTTCCTTCTCTTCCAATCTTCATGTACAGATATAAGAAAAAATAGATTGAAATGTAGATCTACAATTATAATAATAGAAATTTCTAGTGTTTTTATTGTTCCTAATCTATCTGTAAGAGATGTTGAACTTTATAAATTAACCATGTGATATATGTTGTATAACTTTCATTAATTGTTTAAAAAATGAATCCAGGGAAGTTATATGATTACAAGTTGTCACCAAGCTCACAAATATGTCAGGGGCAGCTCAAAAACTTTTCCTTTTTCAAAAACTCAGGTTACTTAAAAGACTTTGAAAATGACACAGGCATATTTAAAGGAGCTTTTATATTAACTAGCTTCCAAGAAAAGGCTACAATATAAAACAAAAGCACATTTTGGTTTGGCAGGCATGAAATAAAAACTAAAATGTCACTTCCATTATTTATTTCCATACTTATCATTTGATTATTTACTTCTAAGTGTGTTTGGTTTGTGTGTATGTCTGTATGTGTGTCCGTACCTACATGCCTGTGGATATCAAAGAACAACTTTCTGGAATGAGTTCTCACACTTTATCTCATCTTCGAGGCAGAATCTCTTGTTTCTGCTACCATCCTAGTAACTCTGGATAGCAAACTAGGGTTCCTTTAGTCTATTCTACCCTTGTCTCCCGTGTCATCCCGAGATTGCTAGTAAAACATTTGCACCACAATACAGAGTTTTAAGTGTTTGGGTGTTAGTGCTCAAATTTAGTGACCAGGTTTGTACAGCATGCAGTTCCCCTCCCCCTGATTTCCCCTCCCCCTGACCCTAAGCTACTGCTGTGAAGGTTTATGAATGGATGCAGTCTTACTATTTGAGTTTTTTTTTGCTTGTTTTGTTGAGTGTCTTTTCACCAGGCTTTATTATTAAAACACTCCTGGTTTTGAAAAATTAGCACCATAGCATTGTGTGTTTCTTTTTACTCTGTTTCCAGTTGTTCTTGTCATTTATATCTTATGTTAACATATTTTATTTGGGACAACTAAAAATGTAGTATTCAGGCAGTATTGAGTTGTGTTATAAAAAGAGACAGAGAGAAAAGGATATAAAATTGGGAGGGGGATGTGAGAAAAGTTGAGAGAAGTTGAAACATAAAGTAGGTGTTGAATATGATCAACAACTGAGAAATATGTAAAACTTAAATACTAAATAAATAACATAAAACTTAAAAACTAGAACTGATACAATAAACTAAATGTATATTTTATTACAATAATTTTCTATATGCAACTAATGAAGGATTGAAAACCCTTGAAAGATCAAGGCAGGAGCACGGATGTGAGATCCAATCCACCACAAGACCTTTTTCCCTTCTCTCAAAAAACAAAAGAGAAGAAACACATAGAAAAAAAGTGTTCAAATTGGATATAAATTTATACATTCAAGGCAGTAACTATTCAGGAAGCTAGAGGAGAGAGTTTATATGAGCATAGAAGTTCAAAGCCAACCTGGACAACATAATGAACCCTCATCTCAATACATGCATATACATTATATATATACATATATATTGCATATTTTAAATTATCTTTATTTGCTCAGTGAAGTCATTTTGCAATTAATTTACATATCATTAGGTATCATAGCAATTTAAAGGTGGTCTGAAATATATGGAAGGGTGCACATAGGTTATATGCAAATTCTGTGCTGTCACCATATCTGTTTAGTCGTTTTTTAAAAAATTGCTTAAATTTTCAAGCTTTCATGCTATTTATTAAATGTTGACCATATTCTCTCTAACACCTCTTCTAACCACTGCCAGGAAGCAGAGAGAGGGTGGGGGGAGACTAGACTTGATGTGAAACATTGAAACCTCAAAGCCCAACCCTAGTAATACTCCTACTGCTCCTATTCCAACAAAGCCACACATCATAATCCCTCAAAAAAATAAAGTCATCAACTGAGGGTTGAGCCCATGGGGCCACTCTCATCCAAACTACCACAGTATGTTCAAACTGTACTCACTTTGTGGCAGTTATAATCCATCTTTTGTGTGCTCAATTTCTTGTCTCTTTCTTTGTTCAGAGGTAGAGTCATGCAATCTAACATGTGTCAGACTGAAACTCCTTATCACTATGACATTAACCTCACAATCCATTCTCCTGCCTCTACTTCGCAAATCTTAAGATTGTGGACATGTGTCGTTTTGCTTAGTATCAGAGTGTGTGCGTGCGTGCGTGCGTGCCTGCGTGCATGCGTGCGTGCGTGTGCCTGTGTGTGTGTGTGTGTGTGTGTGTGCGTGTGTGTGCGTGTGTGTGTGTGTGTGTGTGTGTGTGTGAGTGTGAATGCACATTTTAATTAAAAAAGTATTTGGGTTCATTAATTTTTCAGTTATCTATGGAATTTCTATACATGAAATTTTTCCACAAATGGAGTATATTCAAAACACACATAACCATCATTATTTCTTTGTTTTTTCCATGTGACTGATACAGAGGTTCTTTTTGAGATTATACTATAAATACATCATTTCTCCTTTCTATTTCCTCCCTCCAAATCCTCCTTTATACTCCTTACTCTCTTTCATATCCATTACCTATTTTCATTAATTGTTATTCCATGTATATATATACACATATACATATATATGTGTGTATATATATATATATATGTATATATATATATATATATATATATATATATATTCCTAAATATAACTTGTTCTTCTGTAGTGTTACTCATGTGTCTGCTTTCAGGATTGTGAGATTGTATTTCCTAGTAATGTTAGAAACCATACCCATAAAGTCTTATTAACATGACTGCCCAAGCATGAACTGAATAACCATGATACGGATAGACATGCCAAAACAGACAAAGGAAAGGCCACAATACTTCAACCCCACAAAAGGAACAACAATGAACTGAAGAATGGTAAGAGTGGGAAAATTATTCTTTTCTGGGAAAAAGTGAACTAATTGGTAATCCGATGTCAGATGGTCATCCATCTTCTTGAAGACAGACTATCTGCATAAATTGTTTTACGTTTTTCTACATGAGACATTTGACTTGTCTCTTTTATTTATTTGATAATTTATTTGCATTGCTATAAACTTAAGGCTTTTGATACTATATTCGAACTACTATCCAATTCTTCTTGTTATTTATCTCATATTTTTTCCATTAAAACCTTTTTATTGGGATCCTATATCTATGGTTTTTATTGCCATTAAAAAGTGTGTCTGTCAATGTAGGAGAGGTGTTTAATATCTTCTTAATATTCCAGAATATAAGTACTGAGGGATTCTTTTATGTATTTTCTGCTAATCTCTTGCTACTCTTATTAATTTGTGATAAATAAGAAATTCTCATTCATAAGATAATTTATGCTCAAAAGAATTTTAAATGTTATGAGAAAAGCAAATGTGCATATAAGTCAAACAAATAAATTAAAGAAAATGCAAAAATTTATTAAATTTTCTTTGAGTATCAAATTGCAATTTTGTAGAGAAAATGATTGTTATTCTCTTCTAGAGATGTGTTTTTCCCCCAATAGAGTAAAAACCAGGCAGACTTCAATATGAACTTAGTATATGTCATACAGCTTGAAAATGATGAAAAAGGAATGTTAAAACACATTGCCAAACAGCAATAAGCGTTTTAAGTGATTACCATTAGAATAACTCTACCCTAGGAACTTTGAATATCTGTAACAGATGTTCTCACACCACATTAAAACCTGTAGCTGTCCTCAATCTCTATAACTCATGGGTTTATAATTGGACTTAAGATGTGAAGATGACTTTTATGATTCCAATCAGCAGAATTCTGGAAGCCTAAAAGCAGCGAAATAGAGATGCAATAGAAACCATGAAAAACAGACCACATATTACAAAAAATATAATCAGAAATGTATGACAGTATTTATTCATAAAGTGTTAATTCTACACCAAAGGTTATACAAATATGAACTGCTACACTCTACAAAAAGTATTATTACACTTTATATTTCTTTAATTTTTCTCATAACCTTGAGAACAGTATATGGTATTCCTCTCTTCACCATTAACTTTAATGAGGGTAGTAAATGTTTAATGATTAACTCTTAACAAATTAATCCTATAACATCTTTTTTTTTTACAAATCCACTCTCTCCTTTAGAAAATCTCATTTATACCCACCCTCCTGTTAATCAGAGATCAACTGCAACTCTAAATCTTTCATCCAGACTTTTCATCTGATTTCTAGCTCTGAATATATAAAGAACCACTTGGTTATTCCAATTTGAACTCCTAAAGTTACTTCCAGCTTTCCAAGTTCAATGTGAAAGTTCTATTATGCAAAACCTACTCTTTTACCACTTGTCTCTACTCAGCAAAGGGTGTAGACAGATCATATAGTCTATCCTCTCTTTCAGTGAGTCCTTGCCTATTGAGTTTCCTAGTACTTGTCTAATAGATTTCCTTCTCTCTATTTGTCATATCAGTATCTAATTAAAGCAGTAAAGTTTTTCATATGAACTACAATTTCTTACTCTTGACACTATTAATATTTTGGACCATATAATTCTTTATTGAAGAAGGTTGTCTATATCTCCTGTTTCCTTCCACCTACTTCTTTAACTGGCTTTTTATATGTGTGTGTATATATGAATGGTATATATTTCTAGGATAAAAGTGAAACCTGCTCAGTCTGTATAATGTTACTTGTCTGTATTTATGATTTCAGAGCTGAGCACTTGGTATTGGATAACCAACTGGGAACTCTTGAAGAAGACATTTTTTCATGCTCTTAGCATTTCTTAGTTACCTGTCTATTCTTTGTCAATAGCTGAGGCCTCATGAGTATTTTCCCCTTTATGTAGGCATGTCTACTGCTGTCATTCTTTCATAGTTCTTGCTTAGGCAGCTATGATTTTGAGACTTCCTAGGAATAGCTTCTAGGAGACAAAAATCTCACATCACACTACACATTCCTCTGGCTTTTCTTCAATTACCCTTAAACTTTAGTTATAGAAGCTGTGTTGTAGATGTATCAATTAGGACTGAACACCACACAAGCTCTTGTTCTTTGGATTTTGATTGCTTGTGATTTACTACAGTAATGTACTTAGGGATTATACTGGCGGTTGTGAATTTTCCTCCAAGGCCCATGACTTCACTAGCCCTGGGTAGAGAGCTAAGTCTCTATATCAGGCATAATTTCCCTTTTGTTACTCAAGCCTTAAGTTCAATTAGAGAGTTCTTTGAAGCATGATTATTAAAAACTCAGAGACAGAAATAGGGGTTCAACCTAAAGGTTAGAAGAGCAAAACAGCCAGCCACAGGCTCTTACCTCCACCTCAGTCTTAAATGGCGACCTTGCCTCCAGGGATCTCAGAATGAGACTGAGAGTGAGAGCTGTCTCCTCTTGTTTTATAATCCTCTCTAATTCTGGGATTAAGAGAGTGATACTACCATCTGGTTTCTATGGCAAACTAGCGTGGCTACTAGGACTAAAGGTGTGTGTCGTTGTGACTGTTAGTATTAAAGGTGTGTGTCATTGTCATTGCTGCCTGGTCTGTAAGGCTGGACACTGTGGCTGTTTTACTTTTCTGATCCTCAGTCAAGCTTTATTTATTAAAATACAAGTTAAATGCTACTACATTTTCCTTTTTGGTCTAAAGTAAAAAAGAAGGCTATAACTAATATAAGAAAAGCTATATAGAATAAGTATAGTAGCTATATACAATTTATACAGGCAATAAATACATCAACAATATCTAGTCCATTTGCATTTGACAAATTCATAGAAAATACTCCACATCTATTCTATCTTGGTGAGTACAAATTTTTGTATCTAATTTAATTTCTCCCACAACTTACATTAACATTCAAAACTATCTTTTGATTTTGATATCTCCCAACCTTATATACTTTACATTTCATTCATGAGTTTCTTCTCTGAGTCTCATAAATAAGGGAGACTATAATTATATAGTCTTCAATAACCTCAGAGACCCAAGAAGGTAATAATATTAACTGTGTAAGCAGAAATTACAAGCAAGCAACTTCCAAAAAATGTGAGTAGTGACAGAAACAGCTGGCTGCCTGGGCAATCGCCTGAGTTCCTCTGCAACATTGGGGCATCCATATTTGGCCTATGGGCCTAGCACATCTGACAGACTTTTCTGTGAAGCATGATATTCTGAAGGGCTCTTCTTCCTTGTCTTGACAATTTGGAAGTCAATTTTCTTTCATGCCATGCTTGTCCAATTAGGACAGCGTACTGACAGCGTCAAGGCAAGAGTATTTTCTTGCCAGTGGCTTACCTTTGCCACAAAGAAAGTAAACTCCATGTGGAGTTTCTTCAGTGTCCATTGTCTTCTCCGAAGTAGATTGGTGCTGCCAGCAATAGATATGTCTCATTGTCATACAAAAATACCTAGGTTATTAAAACATCTTCAATGCCTTATTCTTTAGATCTCTAAAGTATTTGAAGATGACCTGTCTACCTAAAGCATATCTTTGTTTGATCTTGAAAACATAAGTAATGTGACAACAAATTTGATTATACTAGGTGATTGAGTACTAACCTGTATTTTCTTATCATCCTATACAGTTGGTAACTAGACTATTCAAGGATTAGAAGTTTGCAATGCATAATTAAATGAGCTGTGTATAGGTACAATATCTTGAACAAGATTAGAAATGTATGTACAGAATGTTTTAACAAAATAAATATCAAATTTGTATTAATATACAAAATTTATAAGCAATATATAAAATGCTAATTCATTGTAAAACATTTAAAACTAATAGTTGCTTTTTAAAATTATATTAAATAATCTATCTTTTTATTTTATTTGTATCATCCCTTTTTCTTTTCAGAGTAGATTTGATAATTTACCCTTCTATTTTATTGTATCTAAAATATCCATAATAGATTGAACTACCAAAAACCCACATCCCACCTCTTGGGAATGTGGGTGTCATATTCTTAAATTTGGTTTGTGTTGTCTAGGGGTGAAAGTTTCTTTGGGAGATATGAAAAAAAAATTGCATTAATTATTAAGAACTGGGAGAGGTCTATGCATAATGGGGAAGTGCAGGGCTTGCCTCAAGTCCTGGCTAGAGTAGTCTGTGAGGCTGGATCAACTCAGATAGCAGTCTTGAAGCCATTCTGGATGTAGAACTCAGAGGGCCTGCAACAGAGGTGCTCTAAAATGTTGGATCATCTGCACCATCCAGTTCTATAGGAGATTTTTTCAGGGGGCCTTCCTTGATCAAACCTTATTCTCACTTCCTGTGGAAACTTCTCAAAAGTAACATACCTGTTAACTTAAATTCTGAAGTCAAGGCATTTTCAAAGTATATAAATTAGATTAATCCAGCAGCATTTATAATCAAATGTCTTTTAGCGGCTCTTGTTCCTTCTCCAGCATTCAAACAATTCAAAGACAACAGAATAATATACCATATTCAAATTTATCTTTACATGGAAGCTAAGCTGGGGCAGATGGAAGATGAGAGAGCTAGTTTTTCTCGCAAACCCAGGTGACTAGTTTGGGGTCAAGCTATGGCCTGTGCCAGTGGCTAAAAAACTCAGGCTAATGACTATTTTATGAATTCATACAACAAAAGTTGGGTGCCAAATGAAGCATGACTATTAAAAACTCAGAGACAGAAATTGGGGCTCAACGTGAAGGCCAGAAAACCAAAACAGCCAGCCACTGGCTTTTACCTCTACCTCAGTATGAAATGGCAATCCTGCCTCCAAGATTCTCAAAATGAGACTGAGAATGAGAGCTGTCTCCTCCCATTTTATAATCCTCTCTTGCTCTGGGGTTAAGGGCATGCACCACTACCTTCTGTAGCAAACTAGTGTGGCTACTGAGATTAGAGGTGTGTGTCATTGTGGCTGCTAGTGTTAAAGGTATGTGTCATTGCTGCCTGGTCTGTAAGGCTGGCCACTGTAGCTATTTTGCTTTTCTGATCCTCAGGCAAGCTTTATTTATTAAAATACAAATGAAATGTCACTACTGTTCTTGATTATCATCAAGATATATGTGCTGTTATGTCACCTTAGGGTTAATTACCATGCCTGTCTTTTCATAGCATCATAGATAAGACCACTGATTGCTTCCATTCCCTTGAAGTTTGCATGGTGTGTTCTGGTGCCATGAAGGTTAGTCCTCATAGAAGAAACTCTCAGGTCAGATCCAACTTGTTGCTG